>NW_004955483.1:5867678-5970288 GCF_000276665.1 Chinchilla lanigera | reverse complement strand
AAAAAAAAAAAAAAAAAAAAAAAAAAAAAAAAAAATGTGATTTTTTTGTATTGCCTTTAATTTCGGTGAAACAAACCTCCCGGATTGTTGACAGTTGCATATGTAAAAATACTGCTGGCTCCTTTTGGCTTTCAATTTAAAATTTAATGGGTTTGGATTAAAGATGTGATGTATTTTTAGCTCTTGAACAACAGATGGCAGTATTGCATTACCTGATCGCTATAGCAGTACACACTATTACAGATGAAAAGTGAATTTCATGCTACAGATGATCTAATAAAATGACTAGAAGTCATTAAATTAGCTCACACTTTATTTTTCTGATTTATTGATTTCTTTCTAAACTTTTTAGCAGTATTTATAAAAAATTGACCTTTTGCAAGGCAGCGTGATCTTGTGCAGCAATCAGCTGCCATATGTGTGCTGGAAACCAGATATGGAGTTACTGAGGCATTGGCTGTCTGCTTGAGACCTTCACTGCTCTCTTGCCCTGACTGTTGGTCTTAGAATCGGATCATTGTCCCCCTGTACATGCTGAAATGGGAGTTTTTGAAGTAGAGGACAAATGCTTGTTACCTCTACTACTCACATTCCTTTCTTATAAAAACTTACTAAAAAATTACTATTTCAGCTAACATTTGCATAGGATACAAATTGAGTATCTCATTGATCTTCCAGTCCAATACATACTAAGGTCAAAGAGATTTAATAGTAAAACAGAATGGAGTAAACTGTGTACTTTAAAATCCCCGCCGGTTTCCACTTGGCAGCATGTGCGTGGCAGTTCACTTAGGAGGGAAATGATTTGAATGTCCAGGCAGGCATTTGCATAGGCTTTTGTTTGGGCCCCTTCTTGGAGAGCATGGTGATTCCCACATTTAAGAGTTTTTTTTAGAAGTTTTGGTTACTGTTACGTATATAGTTTCATGCCTATCATGTTTAGAGTGACACATGAGACTGTGTGATTTGTACATTTACACACCTGAAGTCCAGGCTCTTTGTAGGCTGTGCTGCCTGCACTGCTGCGGCTCACCTTGTTTTCCCTGACTCAGAGACAGAATGGCTTCTCAGCTGGTTCCTATTTTAGGTGATTTATTTGGTTTACATTTTTTGTCCTATCATGAGTTATTTCTATTTTACTTGTTTTTACATGTGACAGTTCAGAGACACCGATGCTCAATAGACAGAAACGAACTCTTAACACTAACTCAGACTAGAAAACTAGGTGCTGGCATCTCTTAGCTGCTTGACTTTGGGAAGATGACAGTGTCTGTGCCCTGTTATCCTTATTAACTTAAGGTGATAACAGTCTTCCTTGGTGAAGACTAACTGAGCTGATTTATGGGTGTGGCATTGTGTATTTGGTATGAGTGGTGTCATTAAGCATAACTCCTCCCACAAAATAGGAATTTGGGTTTTTATATGTGCATTAGTGAGGTAAAAACAATTGTTGAGTATTTATAAACAGTTTCATTTTAAACTTTAAAACAGTAAAAAATTAAAGTATTTCTAAAGATTAAATAAATGCTATGTATGAGAATCTCTTTTGAGTTTGTCTTAGCTACTTTTCTTGTTGCTGAGACAAAACACCTGACATCCAAAGTTAAAGGAGCAAAGGTTTATTGTGGTTCATTTTGCAGAGGTTTCAGTCTATAGTTGGATGGCTCCAAGGCAGAGGGGCATTGCAGAGGAGAAACAGTCCATAGCAAAGCAGGGCAGGCAGAAGGCAGCAAGCAGCAAAAGATGGCAGCAGCCTTTTTTCTGTCCCTTATAGTCTATCCATGCTACCCTTAGGTAGCAGTCATACTGAGGGTGGGGCACCCTTAATCTCAGTGTCACACCATTAACCTTGGCATCACATCCTTTTTTTTTTTTTTGAGACAAGGTCTCGCTCTGCAGTTCAGTCTGGCCTTGAGCTCACTTTGTAGCCCGGGCTGGTCTTGAACTTGCAACAATCCTCCTGCCTCAGCCTTCTGAGTGCTGGGATTACAGGTGTGCGCCACCACACCCGTCCTGACATCCTTAATCCTAGTATCACACACCCTAGATCCAGCCACCTCTGAAAAGCTCCACCTGTGACTGCATGAGGCTTTGAGGGGGGACATCTAGATACAAGCTTTAACAGAGTTTTCCAGTAGAATCCTGTGTAGGGGACTGTCAGGTCTAGTCTGCATAGGCTTGACATATCTTGGATAAGATCCTCACACTATCACTTTTTCTAATGTATGGTACAAATTATATTGAATCAGAAATCTAGTTTAGTCCATTCCTATGAAATTGGAAGCAATAATTACTTTGAATTTAATGGGATTGATTTTAGTATAAGAAATTTTGCTGTACCTTTAAGCTTACTAAAATATGGTTATATGTGTTTCTACTTATTTGTGCATGTTTCTGTGCCCTTCAGGGAGAATTGAGCCAATATTACTTTATTCAGAAGTTGAAACATTTGTAATGATTGGTAAAGAGCATGATATAATGGTGTGTCCTAGTTACTTTTCTCATTGCAGAGACAAAATACTTGACACTCAAAGGAGGAAAGGTTTGTTTTGGCTTAGAGTCTATAGAGGTTTCAGGTCAGGCAGCTGGCTCCAAGGCAAGGTGCCGTGGCAGAGGGGCATCACAGAGGAGATACAGTTCACGGAGGCAAAAGACAGCAAGTGACAAGACACCAGTGACCCTCTTTCTTCTCCTTATGTCTTATCCAGGCTATCCACCCTTAGGGCAGATATCACTGACACCCAGGATGGGGTACCTCTACTACTACCCAGAACTGTGCCAAACTGATCAGGGGACTAATTTAGTAATCATGCACCTTTGATCCTAGCATCACACACTCCAGATCCGGCCACTTCCCAAAATCCCTACCTGTGACTGCTTGAGGCTTTGGATGGACATCTAGACACAAACCATAACACGGTGGGAATGAGAATGGCATTTGCTCATTCTTTTTATTTCTCAGGGATTAAAACAGAAAGAAAACAAATGTAAACAGAAATTAAAACAAATCTAAGGGACATCAAAATGAAAGTTTCATCTACTGAGACATAGAAGTTAAAAGTTTCTAGGGAAGAACTAGAATGCTGCTTGCTCTTGAGGATGAACATCTAGTCCTACAGGTGAAAAAAAAGCTTTGGGGTGAAAACAAATCTCTTTTTAAGAAGGGCACAGAAACATGCACAAATTTAATATTTAATATTTAATTAAATATTAATAAATATTTAATTTATTCTTAGAATGCCGTTTAAGTTTTTCCCACTGAATCATATTTAGAGGGCTAAGTTTACCCTATTTTCATGAGTTATGCTGTGCTTTTCCTGAGAATACTGTGGAAAGAAAGGCTACTCCATGAGGCAAATACATTTCTGAGCTAGTGTCTGATTATTGCTCTTAATGCAGTTGTTTCACAGATGTGGTACTGGAAACTCACCCTTCCCACTCTTTTGCTTTCATTCTTTCACTGTTTTCAGAAGCCATTTTAGCACTTAGCCTTACTAGCTATTGGCTTCTTTTTTATGTGCTTTTAGAGGTTTTGTGTAATGTAAGATGAGACTATTATATTTTAAGTGATTTAAAAATTACTCTATAAAGAACTATTCAATGACATAATTTGAGTGCAATTCATAAATGAATCAAAGATAAGGACAGATCCTCAGGAATTTTCTCTTTTCCATATGAGAGCCGAATTGTTACTTAGCTTACAAAAATGATGGAATTATGAGGATGTTCTAATAAAACTTAAAAAAAAAATCACTGAAAAATATAAAAATAGAAGACATTGAAAATGTCATATAGACATCAAATTAAGGCAAAGAAACTTTTGGAACAGTGTTTAAAGCTCATCATTTCTGTCATTTGTAGCAACTTTTTTAACTTGTAATTTAGGGAAAATGTAAATCATATACAAGCCGTAAACATGGGTTTTTTTGAAAAAAGAAAAGCCTTGATAATTTTCAGTGTTTTCTTTTCCATTGACAGAGACATAGGAAATTACATGGGATAAAAGTTTTTGTGTTTGTAAAAAGTCAATTGTGTGAATGTAATTAGTGTTTGTATATTCATGCAACAGTTTAAACATAAATATCCTTTCCTTGTCAAATGTATACAAGAAAGTTTATAAAAATAATAAAAAATATTTTGTAAAATCTTATGTAATACAGAAATATGTGCATTACTTGTAAAACAGGAAAAATTGTGGTTGGCTCATTATGTAATTATAGTGAATTAATACTGGGATTTAAAAACTAGCAGTTGGAGCCAGGCATGGTGGCACATGCCAGTAATTCTAGCACTCAGAACGCTGGGACAGGAGGATCGCCATGAATTTGAGGCCAGCTTGGGCTACATAGTGAGTTTAAGACCAGCCTGGAACACATAGAGCCTATCTCTAAAAACACACAAACAAACAGACAAACACTGTAGCAACTTAAGCAAGTAATGCCCCAAAAGGCTTTTGTGTTTTTTTTTTTTTCTTCCGGTACCAGGGATTGAACTCACGACCTTGCACTTGCCAGGCAGGCGCTGTGCCGCTGAGCTAAATCCCCAGCCCCCGGCTTAACCATTCTTCTCAACTGAGGATTTTTTTTAAATTCTATGTTTATGAGCAAAAATTGCAATGTATAAAATGTAATTTGTGGCAGTAACTAATAGGAAAAATAGAATTAGAAATGGATTGGACTGGAACTTTTGTATGCTCAACTGAGGGATTTTTGGATCGGTCATTAAAATTTTCTGAACCTCAGTTTTTTTAAGAGAGTAATGCTGTACCAGGCACGTGAAATTGGAATGAAAATAAACATGCACTAATATTTTAGTTTTTGAAAACAGAAGTTTAAAAATAACCAATACATTGTTTAAATGTTATTAAATTTTAAACTGATAGCTTTTAAATTCCTTGTTCCACTCCCTTTCCTCTGTATGTTTTTGTTCAGCTTGCCCCAGTTCCTCAATATACCAAAAGATGGCACTGTTGATCCATGTTTAATATATTTATTTGCTTTTTGATGAAAAAAATGTGTTGGACATCTTATCTGCAAATGTCTTAAATTGAGGTTATATTTTTTTACATTTAATTTTCTGTTTTGTAAATGAATCTTTAATTCATGTAAGGTTTCCTAGGACCACATTTCATTTTATTTTGAGATGGTTTGGAAATTCAGTTATTTAACAGTCATTTTGTAGACATAAACTCCTGTATAATCTAGTGTAATTAATGATAAAACCTTGTCTTAATGTGATAGCTAATGTTTCATAGAAAACATAGTTGCTTTTTGTATCGCAAAAACCATGCATTTTTTAAGCCTTTAATAACAATTCAGTGATTAAAACATAACAGCCATAAATAAATGATTTGTGTGCTTTTGGGTCACACTACCTAGATTTATCCATTTTGGCAAGTCATTTTTATATTAAAAGTACCTCTGAAAATTTAGCAAAACCTCTCTCTGCTTGAATTTCTTCTGGCAGTAGTGTGATAAAAGGAGAATCTAGGTTCTATGAATAGCTTTTCCAGGTGAGAAATGCTGAAATTAGATAATGTGAATTTGGCTTGAATTGAGAATAACTAGTATAGGAGGATGTGGTGAGTATAGCTCCTATACAGGGAGGTAGAAACCTCCTGATTGCTTATTCCTAGAGCATAGTGCATCCAATACAGTGTATGACCCAAGCAAGCTAGTACAAGTAGGATATTTTTAAGTCAAGTCAGAGCTGTCTCTGGTTGTTTTTCAGTACAAACAACATTTGCCAGTGATTTTTACTGGAAGTAGAAAAGCACAAAACACTTCTGCTGCTATTTTCATAAAATGCTTAGCTCTTGTTTGGGCTAAGGTTAGAAATCCAAGATCCTTCCAATGTGCTTTCATTCTTCCCTTTACTTAAAAGTAGATCCTGTTGTGAGTCAATATAACTAATAGATTTCAGTTTTTGTCATTTTTTTCGCTAAAAAACACTTCTTACGGTACTGTGGCTTGAAGACTCATCTTCATGACTGGAGTGACTATCTCACTTACCACGTATGTAGTTTGGAGCAAGTGAAAACACACTTGGCACTGAGAGGTTTTATGCACTTGGGAGTATATGTGCTTATATTTAAAGGTTTACTCTTGCCACCTTTGCTGATATTAGTAATATGATGCATATGTGAGTTGACTGAATTGTTTAAAAATGCGTATTTAAAGGAGGATTTAATTATTCAGCAGTAGTCCCACTAGCTAAAGATTATCTTCTAGGCATTTTCTTCCAGTGTTTGACAGTGGCGCTGTGGACTCTGAATAATGGGAGAGATATAAGGAGTGTGCTGTGACATGTAGTACTCAGAGCTCATACTCCAAAGAGATACTTATTGTACAGCTTGAACTGTGTTTTAAATTTTTAACAAGAAACTTATCTACCTGTGTGCTTCTTTGTAGATGTAATATTCTGTGGATTTAGTAAATAACAAAGGATTATTTTCCTAGATGACCTTCTCTTCAGATTTTTGTAGAGAAATTAGAAAAAACAAAAAATGTGCTGAGTGATATATTTTTTTAAACTTTTGTTTTGGGCACATTGGCAAAGACAGCTAAGTGTCCTAAAAATGTTTTCAACAAATTCTCCCCAGCCTACTCCCCTGTATGTGGCAGGTTTTTTAGAATTTCAAATCAGTATTACAGGGTAGGTGTTAAAGTAGTAAAATATATTAGACTAGCAATCCTTTTTCTCCAAGTAATACTTGGGATTAAAAAGAAATCAATCAAACAGTATTATAAGTTTATTATAAAAAAGACCTATCAGATTTTGTCTGGTCCTTTAGATGCCTTGTAATAATATGCTAATTTATGCTGATGATCTTACCTCATGACCCTTCTGTGTGGCCCAGATATGTTAATATGTTACAGCTTTTTAATTTTCATCATCTCTGGTGGTTGAATATGCTTGTTAGTCCATAGTACCACTCACCCGTCTGTGTCAGGGACTGCAAAAGAACAAGAAAAATGTATCTCAGAATCAATTTCTTTAAGCATGCATTAGTAACAGAGGAAATTATAAAATAGACATAATTTTAATAAGACTGTTATGTCTGAACATTCATTGCAAATAGTATTGCACATACTGTCAGCTTTTAATTAGGAAAGGGAGTCGGGTCATTGGTTTTATTAAGCAAGGCCTTATTAACATCCTTTGATTCTTTAAAAAAAAACTTTTGTTTAATGTCAGTGAGAAAATCTCAAGAATGAAAATTAGATGTCAGAGTAGTTTTATGATGTACACTACTCTATTACACCCATTTTTTTATTTCTTAAATTTGGAGAGTTCTGCATTTAAAAATCCCTGTGGTAGGAAAATACCGTATAGTATGTTGTAGGGAAATTTATGGGAAGATGGGGTAGGTGAGCCTAAGGCCTAAAACAGATGAGGGAGCTCAAATATTTTAAAATTTTATTAAAATGAAAATTCATAGAAGAAATTTATGTCCCTTAAGTATAATTAATTGCTTTATCTTTCCTCATCCATAGACATTGCCCCTTAAAAGTTGCTTTTGTTTTTTCTATAGAAAAAGTATACACTAAAGAAGGTTTTTTTCTTCTTATATTTGGTTGCTTCAGTACTATGCTGAAATTGTTGTCTCTCCATTTTTTGGTGTTTTTTCTTTTTTCCTCTGAAAGACACTAATTAACTCAGATGTCCAGAAAATTTGTGGCAATTTTTAAATTGCCTTTTTGGTACAACTAAGTATATCTTAAGCCTTTCTGAGCCTGTGATTCTTTGTGTCTAAAATGGATTCTAGGGTTGTGATTCATAAATGGTTGGTAAATATTAGGTATTATTAAGCATCAATGAAGGAAACCCACCATTACATGTAAATGTGTTAAATTTGAGTCCCTGAAACAAAGTTAATATGCTAATAAAATGTGACTTAATTTATCTTAATCTTCTATAATGTCTTTTTATGTATTTCTTTTTTGCATATCTTTTTCTGATGGTGAATATGAATTAGGGAATGAGGTGAACTAGGCCATATAATAGATGACTCTTTTTGGTAACCAGTGAAGCAGAATGGAGTGATCTCATAACAGGAATTGGAACATTTGAGGTCTTGCTCCAGAGATGACTTTACTCATTGTTTGACTTTGATTATTTGATTATTTACCTTTCCTCAGCTTTTAAATTCTCATTTATGAAATGACCCATTTTGACTGTTCCAGAAATAAGAAGGCAAAAGGTGTCTTTTCCTTACACAGTGTCTGAAAGAAGCGAAGCCATGTTAGGTGTGAATCCTTCTTCAATATTTCTTACTTTCTACCTCCTTAAAGTCCCCTTCTCCCCAGTCAGGCACTCCCTTAACACACATTGCAGCCTATGTTATCTTTATTTCTTTTTGTAGCAATTGTTAGGCTCCACACAATTATTTATGTGTTTCCAATTAGGCCGAACTTGAATACAGAGATAACTCTTTTTTCTTGTATTCTTAGTGCTGCCTATAGTGCACAGACTTTTTGGAGTGAATTTGTATCAATATTCATGTCATTTATAGGAAACAAAACTTACTTTACATACCATTTAGAGGTGATTTTTCCTGTATATGCTTTTCTGTTTACTGTAAGATAATAAGATATACTATGCGTTGTTAACACCTGAAAGAATTTTTTTTCTGCTTCAAGTTGTTTTTAAATTTTTGAGACCCTTTTATGAGCCTGACCAAAGTAAATCGTCTCATTGGTTCTTTACAAATATGATTCATGGGTACTGTAAGTGTAGATTTCATGCTTAAAGTGATTGAATAAAATAGGCACATTGTTCTTTGTTCCTTTCCTCAATTGGTTCTTTTCATTTTCCTGTTCTTACTGGCGATTCCTTGAGGCATCTGGCCAGTGTTAGGTATTTCTTCCTGACTCATCATTCCTTCTGCCACCTGCCAAAGAAATGCTTGTACTTTGCTTAGGAACATTTGGAGTTAGATTTCATTACTGGTGTAGATCACGGACCACCTGATAAGCCTAACTGTGTCATGTTAATTAGCGCTGACAGCCAGAATGGTCAATTCTGATGCTATGCAGTTTTAATCCTAAAGGTGTTGAATATGGAACAATCCTTTATGTGAAAGTAGATTACCCATTAATTTGAAGCCTACCTTCATGCTGTTTTCCTTTGTGTGGAATTCTGGTGGGTTTCATTTACTTTTATATAGTCTCTTAGAGTCGTTAGAGTTTTTTGTTTTCTGATATTTAGAAAAGAAGAAATAGGGGATTGGGAATTAGAAAGGCGGAAAATGACTGGTAGGCCACAGGTAGAGATTTTAACCTTTGAGCCCTGGAGAGTGATACCTCCGGACTTGGTACTTAGCATCTTAGACCTGAAAGTTGGGATGAAGTCACGTTGAAGGGTCCCTAGGTACTGTGGGACTTCAGAAAACGAATCTGCGTCACACAGTAAGAAAGGAGTGGATTGGACCTAAAAATGCAGATAAAATGGAAGCTCTGATAAAATGTATTCTTATCTGCTGCAAGTCTAAAGAAATATACTTACATTTGAATGAAACTGTAGAAGACAAATGCTGAATTTTGTAGAAAGAAATGGTCACTTAGAAGTGCAGCATCCATCTTTACAAATAAGAAGGTGAACATCACCCATCACTCTCTGTGATGTCTTTATTGTGCTCAGTTTTAAAATACTGATTAGGGGCTTCCCTAGGGTTTTATTTTATTTTTTCCTTTTTTTCTACTTTTGGTCTGCCTGCCCTATCTTCCCATTAACTCTTAAAAATTTTCCAAAATGTAGTCTGCCATAGGGATTTTTAGAAACATTAGCTCCCTAATTGGGAAGGTACGCCCGTGCATCTATATTTCTGAAAAGGAGAGTCTGTCTCAATTTCTAGAAAGAGTTATGGTGACCTTTGAAAATAAGCACTATAGTATAGATAGGAGAAAGAATAAGAAAATGCTCAGCGTTACAGGAGCACGAGTTAAGTTAGACCATATGCGGCTGATCAATCCATCTTGTGATTTTAGCTAAGCCATTTAATCTTCCAAAGGCTGAGTTTATTCATAAAGGAATAAAAAGAGCAAGTTGAACTCCAGTGTTTTTTGGTTCTTTATCAAGTCATTTTCTCATTAGATATTCATCATACGCCTGTTATGTTCCGTATTCAGCAGTGTACAAGACAGAATCTCACCCTTGTAAGAAGACTTCTTTTCCCCCTATCTCTCTTGACCTGTCTGCTTCTATTCGCTTATCTTGTAATTGGGTAGATAATGAGGAAATGAAGCAATGTGAAATGATTAATCACAAATTTGGGGACTTTGTGTACTTTTATCTAGAGGTGGACCAACTTTTTTTAGGGAGCAAACAGTGTAAAGAAAATAGTTTATGTAGGTTAAAATTGTTATAACAAAGCAGTGATTATCTCTTAGTGGGAATTTAATTAAGTGACTTGGGAGTGAGAAGAAGAAAAGGCTTAGCTAGGGAATAATCTTGTTTAAGTGTAACAGGTATAAAATGGAAAGAATTTATCCCTGATAGTGAAAAGTAATTTAAAAAGTATTTGAGCTTCTGGGTAATAGTACTGTTGTCTATACTGAAAGTAAGGAATAAGTTTCATTTTCCTTTTTTGATATAAAGCCTACTCTCTTCTTGCATTTTATTCCTTTATTCTGGAGAATTGAAATTTATTATCTCACAAAAGGGAAAAGGTAATTTGAGTGGAGTTCACAAAAATAAAAGGAATAAAATTTCACTTAATTGAGAAATATAGGAAGGCATCCAAAATGTGAAGGAATCCCTTCTTTGGCCACTAGGTCCAAAACGAAGCCCTAGTCTCTGTGAGTTGGCTGACGAGCATTTAAGTCCATTGGCAGCATCCAGGTTAGCTTTATACAATTTAATTCTCTGACTTCTTGCAAGATACTGATGAAGGCAAGCCAGATTTATTGGTTATTAGGTAGCAAGAATAAGTTCAATTTTCTCCAGACTTGTGACAATTAGAGGTTGGTTCTAGCATATCTAACGCTTAAGTTTCAAGGCTACCTCTATTTGAGAGCTGTTTTGGGGAGATAACCTTGTAACACATACATTTTAATGAGTACATTACTTTTACCACCTGCTAAAGTCGACTTAGAATGACTACTGACCTGAAGTGAATGCCTGTGTTCAATATTAATATAGCATGTCTGGATCTAGACAGCAATCTTTCATTTTGACATGCACATAGTCAAAGTAAATTAATGTTTAAAACCTGAACACTTTAAGTTCAGCCAGTGTGTGCATTCCATAAGAATCCTTCTGAAGCAGTTGCACACAAATATTGAGTAATTTCTTATACTTAATTTATCGTACACATAGGTCTACACTGGAGTCTTTGTAACAAGATTTATCCAGTCCTATTTTTGTGGTGTGTGTGTTTTGCATTGGTTATACAAATTAATGAACTTATTTTAGGATTTGATGTTTATATAGTTTAAGTAAAATTAACACTTTTTTTTTATAAATATGCCTTACAAGACTGTAGCCTGATTTCAGTTACATTAATTTTTTTTACATCAAGCTAATTCTGTATTTTATTTTGGTCAAATGATAATAAATTTTTGGAAACAGTGGTAATTAAAAACACTAGGCATGAAAATACATAGTGTATCTGCAGCTATCTTTGTAACAAGGATGTTACTGAGAGGATTTTCCTTCCTTACACACCATTGTGTTTTTGCTTTTCCTGGGTAAAAAACATTCATGGCAGATGTAGTAATGGGGAAATTATATTAACATTTAAGTATTAAATTAGCTGGTAGCCAGAGTCTCCTACTAATATGATGACATTTAAAAAGTTTGGGATTTTAAGGACCATGTTGCATAACTCATTGTTACACATTTCCTGTTTGCCATTACAAAAAAAAAACCTTAGATCTGCTTTTTCAGATTGGAAATTTCCATTATGGATTTCAGTGTTGCTAGTTTACCTTGCTTGTCAATGTTTGATATTTATGTATTAAGAATATGTGTATAGGGACCATAATGAAACTATTGGAGCTGTATGCAAACAACAGTTTTCATAACACTTTTGCAGTTTAATTTCAAAAGAAAAATCTCGTTATGTTTATTAATAAACATATTACAGCTAGACTTCTCATGCTACAAAAAATGACAGGTGGAAATGAGGTAGAAGTAAACCTAATGTGTTCAAAGAAAATATGCTGCATTTTTGAAACTTCTATCTTATATCAGCTTTTTTTTTGTCTTCTTGAGACAGAGTTAAGTATGCAGCTCAGGCTGGCCTTGAGCTCACTTTGTAGCCCAGGCCGATCTCGAACTTGCAACGATCCTCTGGCCTCAGCTTCGCAAGTGCTGGGATTACAGGCATGCACCACCATGCCTAGCTTTATCAACATGTTTTGTATGTCCTGTTAGAGTTAAAATACATGCTATAGTTTTTCTGTAAAAATCAAAATTACATTTCTTCTGTGTCTGACAATATGTTTTCTGTTCAGAAATAAATACAGAACGTCAAATAACAGTTGTTAGGTTATATTTAATACACTTACCATTTTGTGAATCTTGGATATCCCTAACCTCAGATAAATATGTGCTTTACCCATGGTACAGTGGCTTTCCAGTGGATTTAGAAACATTGTACAGAGAACACCTATTGTTTCCATTGAATGTTGTACACTCTACAGAGGTGAACTTTTTGACCTAGTGCTCTTCCAGTAGTAATGGATTTGTACAGATTTGAGCACACTCTCCCACTTGGTCCTGTTTTCAGTTCTGTGTAATAGCTGGGTGGCTAGCACCATCGAACATCTGCTTCGTGGTTGTGGAAGGCAGTGTGAATGGTTCGTATTTCCAACTGTGACATGGTATTAGGCTTTTGCTACCTGAATAAATGAGGTGTTTGCATATCCATTTTTTTTATCACATGAACATACTCACTTTTGCTCTCCATGGAGAATTTTTGTTCTTATGTAAGGTTTTACAGAAAATTGTATTAGTGTGGATTAACTGGAGAATAAGCCATTTGTGTACTGCCCCTCCCTCAGTCAGGGACTTTGTGAAAGATTTCAACAAAAAGTGAATATGTTGGGGCCAGGAATTTAGCTCAGTGATACCTGGCAAGTGCGAGGTCCTGAGTTTGATTCCCGGTACCGTGCCTACCTCCTCAGAAAAACAGTGTGTTGTTCTTGATTTTTATTTGCTTTTATAATTTTTCCACAAAAAAAAAAAAAAATACCTCATCATCCAAGTTAGATGACATAATCCTACCTAGGGTAGTATGTATGGAATCTTTAGAAGCTGGGTTATTTTGAAAGAGCATACCCCTGTACCTCCATTGATAAATACATGAGGGCAGACATTTTCTTTGGTGAAAAATAGTTCATAACTGACTGTGATAGCTACTTCTTGAAGCCTTATGGACTTCAGAGGACTGGGGACTCAGAGCAAGCTATGTGCATGATTACATAGAATCAAGGTTAATTTTTATCAAGGGTCACTATGTTTTTGCTATGGTCTGACAATCATGACCTACATTAAAAGAGCCCTGTGGGTCTGTCTGGTGTGTTTTTGCTTGATGTCTGGGCCATGTATTTCAGATGCTTGTCAGTTTCATTATATATTATCATTTGGGGCCCTTGCTGGACTTTCAGGTATACCATAAAAACAGTGCTCTTTGCAATTAGATAGGAGGGAGCTTCTGTTTTATACTGTGTAAACAGTCTTTAGAGGGGTGAGTAACTTGGGGGAAATTTTCCAATTTCTGTTCTGTTATATTCAGTTGGTAGATTATTTTGAAATAGAATAGATTTTACTTTTACAACCAAGATTCCAGAATAGCTTCAGTTAATTCATTCTTTACTATGCTTTTCTTGGGAAAATATTTGTGAATTTTTAATTTTAGTGCATTTTCCTTGCATAAGAAAAATCCAGATGAGTAGTTTATTTCACAACATAACAACTAAATAGAATTTATACAACAGAAATTTACACATATTTTTCCCTTTTGCTGGTACAAAGAGAACGGAGGGTTATGTTTTTAAAACATGTGATTTAGGACATTTTGGTACTTCAAAGACAGAACTTAATGGCTATTAAAATGGAGTGTTTGGTTTTGTAGTTTTGAAATTACATTTAATTTTGGCCATATCTATCTTATTTAGTAGGTTAAAGGATAAACAGTTCAAACAGTAAGAAAAAAGCAGTTTGTATTTTGTCAGTTTTCAACTTCAGATATCAGTAAATCATTGCTGTAGCTTTCTTTATCTTTTGTTTGCACAAAAAACCTGTTAGAATTATGTCTGGGGGGACCATCTGCTGTGGTTCCCAGTCTTGTCAGTGTGATAAGGGATAAGCTGTATAAACAGGGGCACCACAAAAAGAAAAGGGGGGAAAAGAGGAAAATGTAGGCTGCTTTTAGGAGGAGAAAATATGATGTGGATTTAATTTCATAACACAGGCACAGAAAGCCATAGGATTTTGCTCATCTTCTATCAGGATTGAGGTTGTATTTATTTTGAAACCACAGGAGCAAGTTATTTGTATGGCTTATTTTCACATTAATATTATATATATTTTTTTATTATAGGATTCTTGCTTCGGAGGTCAAAGCTTTTAAAAGTTCTTTGAACATGCTTCAGTGCAGCACTTGACATTGCAATATTTTCCAGATTGTCTGTTTAGGTTTTGGACCTTTTTTTTCCCTAGCCATTAATTTTTCCCTCAGTTGAATCCTCAGAAATCACCCTTTTCCGTTTTCATTTGCAGTGAGGTCATGGTGCTTCCTAAGGAACAACCTAGTCATTTCCATGGCAACACACTCTATCAAAAACATCACCAATCCATCTTGCCCCTTCCCTCAAAACTCTCAGGAGCAGGGAGGAGGGACTTGGAAGGAGCACTATTGTTCTTACAGCATGGAGCTGTGGGTTCAGAGAGAAGAGAGGACACTAGGTTTAAAAACAGCTTAATCTCTCAAATACCTTACATTCACTGAACTATAGACATCTATATGTTTGTTTTATGTTAAACAGTTTTTTTCAGGATGGAAAAATGATTCCAAAACCTTGATTTTAAGATCATCCCTTATTGTCTCTGAGAACAGTAAAAGAATAAGAAGAGGCTGTTACATTAAACATGTAAACATGTTACCCTCTAGTCATGAGAATTTTACTTTTTTTAAAGACTCTAGTACGTAGATGCCCGTCAGTCATTTTGGGTTAAGATAACAGAATTTTAGAATGATAGAGACACCCTGCACTCTTTATTTTTATTTTTTTATTTTTTTGGTGGTACTGGGGATTAGCATTGAGCTATATCTCCAGCTCATTCCATATTTTTATTTTGAGACAGAGACTCCCTAAGTTGCCGAATTACCCAGGCTATGCTTTAACAGTGGTCCTCCTGCCTCAGCCTCTCAGAGTGCTGGGATTACAGGTGTGTCCCATTCTACCCAGTGATGCCTTACACTTTTAAATGAGTTCCTGAATTTTGTCAGATTTTTCACCCTATTATGATGGTGTGAGTGACATGGTATGATTTCTTGTTTACAGAGTAGATCAGTCCTGTTTCCCTTATTACTGCAATCCTCAGACCTGCTGAGAGCAGATATTTTGAGGTACAATACAGTTTCAGTTTTTAAGTTTATGAGCTGTTATGGTACATTGCTTATCTTACGAGGTTTAGGTCCTCAGTATTTTTAGCAATTCATTTTATTATCCTGCTGTGATGCTTTATTCCTGGGTAATTAATGCATTTGTGGGTGTGAGCTGTGAAGATGGCAGGCTCAGTCTTGCTGCTGAGCCTGTAGCTTGTATGCTCGCTCCTGGGGGCCTGCTCCCCGACCACTCCCTCTTGAGTGCAGCCTGGCTGGAGGCAGGAGCTGGTGTCTTGTCTCTGTGAGCATATGTGGCATGGAGCCAGTGCAGGATAGATGTCATTTGGAGGAATAATGGTTAATAGAAATGGAATTAGTTGTTTCTGACAAATTTTTTTCCATAGCAAAGGTATGTGTGTGTGTACATATATATATGTGTGTGTGTATGTATATATATATAAATACATATATACATACACACATATATATGTATATATATACATTTATATATTTTTTTAAATCTTTTTGAGATAGGGTTTCACCATGAAGTTCAGGCTGGCCTTGAACTCACTGTGTAGCCAAGGCTGGCCCCGAACTCAAAACAGTCCTCCTGCTTTAGCCTCCCAAGTGCTGGGATTACAGGCCTGCACAACCACGCCCGCTGTGTTCTATTTTTGTCTTTGTATATACAGTGAAGTTGGAATATAACCATTTTATATTATTTGAAATTTTTATTTCACAATATATCTTGCCCCCTGGTGGGCCATCCTCTTGTGCTGGTGTAGACCTCCTGCAGGGCTGTTACAGCCAGTCTCCAAATGTGTCCCTGTTTCCGTTTCCCTTCCTGCCTGGGGCTCACATTGGCGACTGTACGCTGTTCGTGTGGGAGAGGGAGCTGCCGGGGTGGAGGCTTTCAAAGTCTACAGACACGACTGCATTAAAACTTTTATTATGAAATATTTGACAAAGAAAAGCATTAAAAAAAAGGTAAGGAATGGCTGTATACTACCTACCCAGATTTAGAAATCAAACATTCCCCATACTGCTGAAGCTCCCATGTATGAGGTCGGGGCTGGGTGGGAGTGTATTTTCCATTTTCCCTTTTTGCCTTTTTTTATTCCAGAAGAGCTTC
The DNA here is from genome assembly GCF_000276665.1 of Chinchilla lanigera. Lineage (NCBI taxonomy): Eukaryota > Metazoa > Chordata > Mammalia > Rodentia > Chinchillidae > Chinchilla > Chinchilla lanigera. Next base: position 5,953,600 of record NW_004955483.1, on the reverse strand, counting down.
AGCTTTCAAAGGAAGTCTTCCCTTGCTCTCTGCTTTCATGGTACTACCCCAGGCCTCTGTGTATTATTGAACCTGCCCATGTATTATAGCCATCTGTTCTGCTGTCTGTCACCTCTCCCAGGCTGTACTTGGTCTTTGTGTTCCCGGCCCTGCACATAATAGCTGGGATGGAATAGGTGCTCACTAAGTGTTTGTTGCATGAAGGAGGGAGTAAATGAATAGGTGCAGTTCTTTTCTAACAAACACCATTCTGATGGAGGGTTCTGTTGAGCAAAACTGCTTCCTTGTCTAGCCCATAGTTAGAAGGCCTTGCTGCTCTGATTTGAACAAATTGAATTAAACATAAAATCCTGTAGAGCAGATGCATTTACAAGTCTCTGCTCACACAGCTGCCAGTCTTTTTAATAAAAACATTGCTGTTTTGATTGAGTATTCATAGCATTTCTTTTTGTTCACTCTTAGGACCGCGGTCTGAGCAGAGACTTCAGACCTGAGGAGATGAGTGGGTGAATGAGCCAGTGGTGGGAACAAGAGGGCCCGTGGGAGATGGATGTAAAGGGGGAGCGGTAGCAAAAGGTTTTATTTTAGGTGTAGCTGTGATAAAGAGAACGCATAAATATTTGTCTTCTTTAGACCATAACTCAGATCTTTGACTCCATATTTCACAAGCAAGTATTCTAATCTTCTGTGCCCTAAATTAAGTGCATATGACATTTCTACTCTAAATTCCAAAAAAGCATACACTGATGCATTGACTTTTAAAGTTTTTTTTTTTTAATTCAGGTACAATTATGTCCAATAAAAGTACAGCTCTGAAGTGTTCAGTTCAATGCATTTTCCCTATTTTGTACACCCGAGTTACTGCTATCACCTCAAACAAGGTTGAAAATATTTCCACATCTCAGAACACTGTCATGTGAAAAGCTCTTTCCTGTCAGTCCTCTTTTCCCCCTGCCCTCTGTAGTAGCCACTCTCTGATTCTGTCCCCACTTGTTCTTGGGAGTCACGTAAACAGAATCATAGCATGTGCCTTTATGTCTGGGTTCTTTTGCCAAAAATAATATTTTTGGGATTTATCCATTTTATTGCACGTCTAAATTCCACTTACTTCTAGCAACAAAAGTCTGTATATACTAGCAGTCAAACACAAATTTATTTTTACCTTAAAGCTAAGTGATCAAGAAATGCTTTTTTAGGAGAATTGTTAGTTGAATTAATAACAAGGCACATTTGTAGAGTGCCGGCCCTGAAACTTTGTGCTTTGCACACATTATCTTATTTGTGTTCTGCAGTTATTTGTTTGCTGAGTTCTTTATGGCAGCGAGTTCAGTGAAAGTCTTGATGTCCAGTGGAGGACTTAACAGTGGCCACATTCTGTAAAGCAGTGAGAATGTCAAATTCTGATTGTGGTCCTCAGGACTAAGCACTGTGTAAGGTGAGTAGTGATGAGCTTAAATTATGAACAAGGAGGAAAAGTATAAATACTAGAGCAGCGGAAAAGAAGTGTCGCCTCAGTTGCATTTTAGGTTCCCTTTTATTTCTTTCAGTACTGGGGTTTGAGCCCAGTGCCTTCTCATTGAGCTATTCCCAGTTCTTTTTTCTTTTTTTCTTTTGAGACAGGGTCTCACTAAGTTCCTCAACTGCCCAAGCTGGGCAAGAACCTGTGATCCGCCTGCCTCAGCCTCCCACGTGCTGGGATTTGAGGCATGCGTCTCCATGACTGGTCTTATACTGGTTATGGAGAAATGGCTTTGTATTAATGAATAGTTGCACTGAGTCTTCAGAGATGCTCATAATCAGTGTCCTTCCTCACTTCAGAATTGTATCAAGCCAGCTTGGAGTTTGCATGGGTAGCTTTTGTTTTGCTAGCACTTATCTGGTATCTAATGTGCCATTCCCTTTCCTCATTGCTTTATGTGTATTAATTCTCAGCTCTGAAGTGGGAGCTTTGTCTTTTTAATTCTACTTCCACATGTGGGCACTGAGTCACTACAAGGATAGGAGATTGGACCAGGGTCACACAGATAGTGAAGACGGAGCTGGAGTTCTAATCTGCACAGTGTGCTTTCACAGCCTGTGCTTTCGCAGTCGCTGTGTTGTGTGCTGCAGTCTTTCCTGTACCTAACGCTCCTTCCTCCTTCTTGGTCCAGGTCATAATGTTGGATGTGTGTTTTTAAAGTGAGTAGAGATTGTCAATATCAAACAGATTTAGTGATTGGAACTTTTATAAAGTCTTAATATTGCATTGTGTCTGTGTGAGGATATTTAGGAAGGAGACTTCACAATTTGAAATCTCTGGCAGTCGTAGTGCATTTTAAGCCTCAGCAGAGCCAATTGCATAACCAATTTTGTGCCTATACAAGCCTGTATTTACAGTGGATTGGTGGTTCTTGACTACTGGTTTGTAGGAATTGGGGGTGAGAGGTGGCAGGGAGGTCTCTGAATAAGTGTGTGTCTGAAGTACCTGAAGTAGCCAGTGCGGTGGAGTGTATTATGTTACCACATAGGGTCCTTGGGTGCAGGTGAATTGGGCACACCTGCAGTAGTCCTTGACATTTGTGGAGTTAACATTTGGGGTTTCAATTATTTTCAAGCACCAGGAAAGTCCATGACATTTGGTAGTTTGTTATGAGAATAATATCAGTTTCATAGAGTAGCAGAGTGATGAGAACTAAAGGAAAATAATGTATGTAGGAATAAGCTGTTAGAGGCCGGAGTACAAATCCTGGTCATTTGGTTTGTGAGTGAACCTAACAGAGATTCTCACTTGTGTCCTCACCTGTGACATTGATGAACTGGGGAAGGTCTTGGCTTGCATCACTTAGTCACTTAACATGCTCCTCATCCTGGCAAGGGTGTGGCTTCCTTCCCTGGACTCAGAGCTCAGGCCTTCAGGTTCAGCTAAGCCCACCATCTTTAATGGAGCATGACTTTTTACTTTTGTCTAAAGTTGAAGCTCCTTTATTTATCATTAGTTTGTTTTTGTTATCAGAGAACCCCCCCCCCCCATAAGTAGGCCTTTTATTTGTTTGTTTGTTTTGGGCCTGTTACTTCCTTAGCTATGCAGAAAGCATCCTGGGTAATACAGTATTTCTTCCTTTTCATTAGTGTGTCACAAACCTCATGTCTTTCCACTCAACTCATGGTTAGCTCATTTTCATTGGAATCAACTTTTTACTTTTTCATCTTAAAATACATGACCAGTTTTTCCAAAAGTGCAGTTATATTTGTAGTTTCACCCTGGATGCAGTAGCTCACCTTCACACCTCCTGCCAACCTGGAATAGGGGAAGCTGTGGAAACACTAAATGGGGCTCTTATAATACATTTTCAAATAAGACTTCTGCTGTGTTGTGCTATAACTTGAAAGATTGCCTCTCTCACATTTGTGTTTTAATAAAGATATATACCTGCTCTTTGGTGAAGATTGCTTTAAATACATAATTCTTTTGCAAAGGAGTAATTTTTCTATGTGGTAACTCATGAAATGTGATGCCTGTGTCGGTTTGTAAGAAACCTTGTAATTCTGTGAATTTCTAATGAGCTGTTTCTCTTGGGCCTGTTCAGCACATGTGTGCTGTGTTTCACATACTGAGTGTGATACTGTGGGGGTCACAGAGAAGAAGTCCTGACCTTCATTCTGATAAAGTGCTCATCGTTTTAAGACCCTAGTTAAGCTAATGCCCTGGATGAGTCAAATATAATTTCTTTCATGGGCTTCTGACAAATATTTGAAGAAAAATTCTCTATACTCTGTGTAATTCTTAATTTATTACAAGTTTCATTAACCTTCATTTTTAATGCTTGTCCTTATTAAATGTTGGTGTTAAAGTGACCTCAATAGTGATAGGCAGCAGCGATGACAGCTTCCCAGGCAGCCTTCAGAATTGAGCCTCAGAGATCATAGACAATACCTGCTGCGTGTGGTCACTATTGGAGTGGGGTCCAGCTTTCATATTATTTACTTCTGTGTAACTTATAGGGAATGTTTTAAAACTGCCTTATGGAATAAAATACAGTAAATAATGTCACAACGTTGAGCACTCGTTTTTGATTTAGCAATTCATGGCACCATCTAAAACTTACTTAGCTTTTCTGTGTGGTGTATATAGATTAACTTCATGCTAAGGATTAACGTGGTTGGAAAAATATAACAGTTTTCTTGTGTACTCTGGGTTTCGAAAGCCCTTTTTGAAGCATGCACATTCAGATATATCTATGTATCTATATAGATATATAGATAGATAGATATATCTATCAATCTATCTATATATATATGAGAAAATAGACATAGGAAATTCACAATTGATTTTTGATTAGGAAGTATTTTCCTTGTAAATGTAACCCAGACAAATATTCTGATTGTTTTTTCCCCAAGACATTTTATGAGGAACTTTTCATTTAGAGGATATACATTAAGTATATTCAACACATTTGAGTATATGTTCAAATATGAAATATTATGCTATGTGCTGATGGAATATAGAAAAAGATTTTATCTTTTTTTTCTGGTTAGTATAGCTGGCACATACAGATGATTCCCATATAAGGTCTATTATCCCAATGAGATTGAAGTGTTTTGGCTAATTTAAATATATAAACTTTTTAAATGAAGATTAAATTGTCAAATTTAATTGTCAGTTTAATTGTCAAAAAATTAAATTGTTTAGGTAAGTTAATATATGTACTTAAAATTGTATGAAACAATTTTAAAATGTTCATTTTCTTGATTTTATTTAAATTCCTCAAGTGCATTTTAACATAAGGATTTTTTTCTTCTAGAACCAGTTTTTGAGTTGTCTAGAATAGTTTTCTAGACATAGATCCATTTGACTTCTTTGAAGTCCAGTGTATTTGAATCCATTCATGATGTGGTCATGGGACATTTTCTTCTAGGTGCTCATGGTCATAATCATAGTTGCTTTTGTCTTTCCACCTGTGGAAGGATGTATGTTGATCTTACTACAGTGCTTTAAAAAAGAACTATCTTTAAAAGGTTTATTTACAGTGAAATTCAGTATTTGCTAATGTGAAGGTTAACTCTCTTTGGTGCTTTTACTGCATTTTTTACTGATTAGGGTGACTGATTCAGAGGACTTTTAGGCTTTCAGATATCCTTTTGTTCAGGGTAATGTCTTCAAGTTTCAAATATCCTCCTTTAAGGATATTTTACAGTATCTCCTAGTGATACATGGTTATTCAGGATAAGATAATTAAGTAAAAGTTTCTTGTGATAAGAAAGAGTTCGCAGGGCATGGTGGAACATGCCTGTGATCCCAGCACTCGGGAGACTGAGGGAGGAGGATTGGCATGATTTTGGAGGCCAGCCTGAGCTACATAAATGAGTTCAAGGCCAGCCTGCACTACATAGTAAGACCCTGTCTCAGAACAAAAATAAAAACAAAACAAAAGAAAAAAAGACTATATAAACTTTATTAGAAGTATAAAACAGTTCCCTCTTTTGTGAGGGTTAATTTTTGGGACAAGTAGCTGGGGCATTTGTTTAGTGGCCAGCTACCACCTTCTGGAGTGGGCAGATAGGGTATGTTTTAACCAAGTTTTTTTTCTATTCTTCATTGCATACTGCTTTTCCTTGCCAGAAATTTAGCTCTTTTTACCTTATTAGATTTTTTTTCCTCCTCAAGTCATGTAAAGAACATCTGTCAGTATTGTCTTCAGTAGCATAACTATTTGTTAGCTCCTATTTTTGGTGTAAAAGTAATGCTGTGGTGTATTACTAAGATTGTGTCAAATTGATCTACAGTACATAGTGATGTTTTTCTGGAATAAATGTTCTTGTGATCCTTGCTTGAAGATTAAAACCTTAATGTTTGAATCAGACCAGTGCAATGTGGAAAGACAAAATACAATTTTGAAATATTTGCATGATAATCTACAGAAGAAAAACACTTAGTGGGAGTGGTGGTAGAATGTTTCCAGGATCAACACTTGAATAGTATGGGCGAACTACTTTTTTTTTTTAAATGGATGGCAGGTGGCAGAGTTGAAAAACAGGTTTTTATAATGGAAATGCTAAGAGTCTTCGTTATCTTGGTGTGAATGGTATTGTTACAATAGATATAATAGATGTATTGCATTATCTTGTCTAATCAGACACTTTTGTTAGTAGAAGCCCCCTCTTCCAATTAGTTTCAGTGTGCCGCTGCAGAGAATGACTCCTTTCAACAATTTTTGCTACTCATGAAATTTTTGAGATTAAAGATTTTTATCTTTGTCAAATTTTAGTGGATTTAGTAAGCATAAATTTATTTTATTAAAAACATTCAAAGTCAGGAAAGTGAATTTAAGAAGCAGACCAGCATTACTCTGGAGGAGAGGATCTGGATCAGCCCCTTTAATGACCATCAGTTAACGTTGGCTGTGTTGTGCTGTTTTGCTTTTTAAGCGCGACTACTCATATTTCACATTTGATTTGCTTTCAATATCCTTACTCTGAAAGGGGCTCAGGAAATTGAATTACATTTTATATATTTAGTTCCTAATCTCATTCTTATTTAAAAAATCTGTACAGATTCTAAAGGCTTTTTGTAAATAGCTGTCTGTGGTATCTGAAAGTTTGGGGAGCTGGAGGGAACTACACAGGAGTCAGGTTTGATCACAGTAGATAAAGCACTGTACAGTGTGCTTACTGGCAAAGAGGATCCGTTACGCTCTAGCAGACCAGGACCGGCTGGTTGATTCTGAGTAAACAGGGCAATGTCTTAAGAGCCGTGGATAGTCACCATTTTGGGACTGTAATAAATGGGTAGAAAGTTCTTTCTGCACATGCAGGCTGGGAACACAGCCAGCCCTCTCGCCCCATCCGTGAGTAGGACAATGAAGGGAGAATTAGGAGATGGGATGTAGTTGATGACGGGTGGCCTCTTTTTTTCTGTATAATGCTGAGTGTTCATAGTTCACAACTGCCTGCTAAGTCGTACAAGAGCTAAAGCTTGAGATGAGGTCCCTAGATAGTGAGGTAGTTCTAAGAATGTATTTGTTCAATAGAAATCTTGAATAATTTAATGTGTGCCCGTGTGTTCACACAGAGATGACTACAACAGCCCATTCGTTTGAAAAACTATCAATCTAGTGAGATGCATGGTTGTGCAGAACCAGCAAGAGGAAATATCTACACTTTCCTATACCAGATCTACTTGCTGTGTGAATTTATTTTACACATAGACCCTGAGATCCCTCAGTTGTACCTGACAGTTGGTCCACCATGCTAGTGTGTAAGCCCAGCCTCATCTCTTGGGCGATCATCCCACCTGCTCAGGGTCATTGATTCTGCAGTTTTCTCCTTCCTATGTTGGATCACCTTCCCTCTTGACTGAGTCATTCTTGACATGATACCACATTCTTCTCCAAATATTCCATTTATTTTTTCCCTTTCCTAGTGAAACTCTATGTTAGGAGTTGTGTATACTTGCTGCTTGTCCCTGTCTCCATTATTCTCTATGCAGGCCCTGCCTTACTGACTTTTCTCATTGCAGAGACAAAATACCCAACACCCAGGGCTAAAGGAGCAAAGGTTTATTTTGGTTCACAATTTGTAGAGGTTTCAGTCCATCGTCAGCTGGCTCCTAGGCAGGGTTGCATGGCAGAGGAGCATCACGGAGGAGAAACAGTCCATGACAGGGCAGGGAGAAGGCAGCCAGCAGTTAAGTAGCAAGCAGCAAGCTGCAAGCTATGGCAGCAGCCCTCTTTCTGTCCCTTATATTCTGTCCAGGTTACCTGCCTTTATGGCTGGTAGCACTACCATCCATGATAGGTTATCCTTAGTCCTAGCATTGTACCATTAATCCAGCATCACATCTGTAATACCAGCCTCACACACCCTCCATCTAACCATCTCTGAAAAGCTCCACCTATGACCTCATGAGGCTTTGAGGGGACATGTGCCCTTGTCAGGTTCACCAGTAGTCTCTTCATGGTCAAATGCAGCTGTGCTATTTCAGTCCTTATTTTACAGATCTCTTAGCCTTTGCTTTAGTGTCTTTTTCCTTCTAGAGCTGTAGTCTTCACTGGGCCTCTTACATGTTATTCCCCCTTGATGATTGGTTCTCTTCTCATTTGACTGGCTGCTCTCCTAATCCTCTTTGGTGTTTCTTCCTCCTCTTACAGCGTTTGAATCTGAGTATCCCCGAGGCATGTTTTTTTAGTGCTATACTTACGTTCACTTAATTTGGAATTATATACAGCTCCATAGCTTTTAAGTGCTCATGCTGCCCAAATATATTTTTCCTTTGAACCCTGCACTCTGCCTATGTATCACTGAATTTGAATCTTTAAAAGGCACATTGATTTGCTTTGGATCACCTCCCTCACAGTATTATGGGGAAAATAATGCACCCTCTTAGATGTCAGATGTACTGAGTTCATGATCTCACAACATTGAGGAATTAAGTTGCAAATCAAAGGAGGAAGTTAGGCGAGTTTTACTGGAAGTAAAGAGAAGAGCAGCTCCTGGATTTCCAGGAGGGGTCCTGAATGGGTGGCTGCTGAGGCTCTTTGTCAGTGGTGATTTATACAGCAAAATCACAGTGTGGGTACAACGTGGGTCAGACTTCAGTCAACTTATAGGATTACAAGTATAGCTGCTTAGCTAATATTGATCCAATACAGAAACAATTCGCGTAGCAAGGGTACATGGAAAGAACAAAGACATTCCTAGAAAGGGTTGGAAATATGAGTCCAGATGTTCTGGTCACCTACTTATGCGTCTGTCTGGCTCGCTGGGCCAGGTATACTAAGTACAGTATAATCTCAAATTGATGTTCATCTCTAGGGAGGCTTGCAGGCCTGGCTCTTTCATCTTCATCTGAGGCCTGGCCCTTCAGACTCACCTCTAGCCACCGTCTTGGTGTGTCTCATCTTCTGTGCTGACTTCCTTGAGGGCCCAGTCCCCCTCTGACTGCATATTAATTTCTGTCTAACTTAGCTGTCTGTAGTAGTATTTGCTCTTTGCCAATCTTTCTGTCTCAGTTAAAGGAATTCCTCTCCTTTTAGTTGCTTGGGCCACAACTCTGGAGTCATGGATAACGACTTTTTTTCCTATCACATACTGCATTGGATGCAAGTTCACCTGGGCCTGCCTTTAAGATACGGGTAGATTCACATTCCTATCATTTTCTTTTTTAAATCACTCCATTTATGCCATCTCCTTGGTCTAAGCCAATATCATTGTCTTGCCTAGTACCATAGTAACCTGATTTATCTCCCTGCTTTTCCTCTACAGTCTGTTTCCTACACAGCAGTTGGGGATTCTTTGAAAACCTCAGTCTGGGGCTGTGAGTGTAGCTCAGTGGCAGAGAGCATGCTTAGCATCCATGAGGGCTTGAGTACCATTCCTAGCCCAAAAAAGAAAGAAAGAAAGAGAAAGGAAACAAACCTATGTCAAATTATTTCATACTTTTGCTCAAAATTCATGGTGCTGTCCAACTTTCTATAGTAGCCTCTGAGTACTGCAACTGAAGAATTAAATTTTAAGTTTTCTAAGGTTTTAATTAATTTGAATGTAAATAGCCACATGAGTGAGAGTCAAAGGTGAGCTGAACTTCTCTTCTATTTCCCTTGACTTCATCTCCCTTCACCACTGTCACCCTGAGTTTCTTGCTGTTCCTTGGACTACATGTGCCTGCACCTAGTGTTCTGATGTGGCTGGCTGTTGCCTCCACTTGTTACATTACCTCATTTTAAGATTTTGCTTAAATGTCACCTTATCAGAAACACCTTCTCTGACTACCTCATATGTATAAAATAGCACCCCCATGTTTCTAATTTTATTTTGAGTAATGATCACCACCTGATATGTTACATACTCATTTGTTTATGTTTTCTTTCTTCCCTCCAGAATGTAAGTTCCATGAAAGCGAGGGTCTGGTTTCATGGTACAGTAGTAGTAGAATCTGGAACACTCGCCAGCCTGTGGTAGGCACTTGGTAAATATTTAACTAGAGAATAGAAATTAGAATCGAAGTGATATGCTCTTGTTGGCTATTACATAAAGAGAGTTGCAGAGGAATTGGTAATGACTTCTGCATTAGAACCTCAGGAGATCTTTTGGAGACATGGATGCTCAAATTAGGCCTGAAAGAATGGGAAGAAATTTGTCTAATTTTGGTAGATTAAAATGAACTGATATAACTTATATTATAGCTTTAACTTGTTTTAATTACTGATTTTTTTTTTTAAGCAACAGCAATGAATATGTGAGTTGTGTCATATGGCGGACACTATGCTGGGGCTAACTGGTGCAAGGATGAATAAGTAGTCTGGGCATGTGCCTCGGTGGAAGGGCACTTGTCCCAGATGTGTGGGATCTGGTGTTGTCCCCAGCATAGATCGTGCTTGTTTATATGGTGAAATAGTGGTATCCACTGATTGGAAATAAGACTGGTAAAGATGTCAAGTTCAACTTTATCTACTAGCTCTTTATGGTATATTAATTAATTTTTAAGAATTAATGTCTAAACAATATAGTGAAAGAAATGTGTTGATTTGATTCCATCAACATCTGTATGCCCTTTCCTTTTAGAAGTTGAATTGTCCTAAGCTGTTGGTTAGGATCAAATGTTTTCTTCACCGCTCTCCTCTTTTTTTCATTATGGAATGGAGATTCCGTAAAAAGCTGAGAGAATAACACTCATCAGTTGTCTGCAAACTTTCGGAAATTGGAAGTCGAAATTGAGGTCTTCATAAGGGATGACCTAACTAGCTTTATAGGATAGGTTTGTATGCAGTGTCAACACTTTCAACTTCAATGCTACTTGGAATCCAGTAGACATAAATTAAGGCTGTGTCTGCTTCTTTTTTCGTGAAATGTTACTGTGGTTCATTTAGGTGTTCTGGGTGACAGATGAGCTTTCAGAAATACTCTTCGTTGTCTGTAACCCAGAGTGTGTTCTTCAAGGCTTCCTTCTCCCTCTCTCTTTCCCTCACTCGAGAATTTGTCTTAGCTGCCTTATGGTACTCTTGATTTCTTTGAGCCCACCTTTGAATTTAGAACTTGTAAAATGAGAAACATTTATAAATGCTTGATCTCTGTGTCCATGGAACAGCTTTAAACATCTTTAATCTCCAAAATGAGGTAGTCAGGAATCAGGCATCTTTGATTATAGAATCTCTTTGAAGTTCTCTTTCTGTTTCACTTTTTCCCTCTAGCACTCCTACTTTTCTATGAGGTGGAGTTTTTATTAAAATTTTATCCCTTTTGCTTAGGTCTGTTTGGCAGTCTTTCAAAAGTTCAGAGAGAAAATTAGTAAAATTACACCTTGAACTTTATTATTTTCTAACTGGTTCTTTACTAAGTTGCATGAGATAGAAAGGGACCTTCTTTTAAAATATTTTCATCTATTTTATGTTATTGCTGCTTCTGTTATAAATATTATACTCCTAAGAATGAGGTTAATTAATCAAGGGGTTTCTAGTTTAGTTTAGCTATTATCCATTTGTTCTATAGAATTAAGTTTTATTTTATGAAATGAAAAATTTGAAATCTTATAATGCAAGACTTATTTTGAGGTTTTATATGAATCCGTCTTGTATCCTGTTCCTTTTCCATTCAGGTGGTGCTGTGTGAAATTCTTGGTCTTTTTGTCTCCCTGGATATATACAGTTGCAGTGGGAAATTTTCTTTGCCTTTTGTTATCAGATTCATATACTATGAATGTTCAGGCCTCATAATATTAATCAGAACCACTGAGATACATTTATCATCACATCTTCCATATTGGTGTTGCATTACTATGTCAGTACTGTAGTGGGTTCCCATCTGTTTTCTCCATTATACTTGATATCTGTCACCCCCCCAACACACACACAGTCACACATATCCACATATTCAAGAAGTGGCATGTTATTTCTTGTTTGCTGTTGGGTATAATTGGTACTCTTACTGAAAGCTAATGAAACTGAAAAACTTAATCTTTGTAGACAGAGTTCTTGTTTCTTTAATTGTGATTGATAATATTATTTCTCAATTTCCTTTGGTAGACGTTGTCATGGAGCATTCCAGTCTCCTATAATACTTCTAATTTGCTTAGAAAGTTGTTCATTCTTGACTCTCAGCTCTTTAGGAAGTGAATTTACATCAGTGGGATTGAATTTCAGGAAAAGAATATACTACTAAAATACTTTCGTAATTATTTTTGTTACTTTTTTAATTTAGATGAAATACTAAGAATGAATTCAAAATTGATGTTTAAAAGCTTTATTTTCTTTTGTTTTTGTTTGTTTGTTTTTTTAGACAGGGTCTAAAAATTGACCTTGAACTCACTGTGTAGCCCAGGCTGGCCTTGGATTTGAGATCCTGCCTCAGCCTCCTGAGTGCTAGGATTACTGGCATGCCTCGATGCCCTTTGATGTTTACAGTTGAATAGAATTAGTCACTGACAATGGAATTGCCGTGCTTTATCTTAGGGATTCAGAACCCGTATTTGCAGAAAAGCTCCCATTTAAGAATGTGGCTGATGACTGGAGGCTGCGGAGGCCCAGTGGTCCCTTCATCATTGTTCTGTGACCTCGAAGAAGTTATTCAGTCCCTCCGTACTCAGTTTTTTTAATATATAAAATGAGGATAATGAACCTATTTCCATTTGATTGTTATAAGTAGTGAATGAATTTAAAATACTTAAGGCATTTAGAAATGCTTTGTTAGTGTATTGAGAAGAATAATATAAAAGTAGTAGGCTTTCACTGTTTCTATTATATTGATCTGGCTGTTATTAACGCACAATCTTGTGTTTAATTCTTACTCTTAATAGTCATGCGACTGGGTCAGCTTAGCATCTTTATGTCTGACTTTTCATCTTTGAAGTGGAGATTTTATTTATTGTACCTAATAAGGTCATCATGACCTCCTATGGGCAGAGTAGGAGTGCTTTAATTTTATTGGTGGTAGTGTGGTGGAGGCTCAGAGGTAGAGTGAGTTCAATCCCCAGCACTGCCCCCACACAAAAGTCGTAGTGACAGTTACTGTTATGTTTTATTACATTTATAATATTTTTTCTCCTAAAGTACTTGCCTGATATGCATTTTCCTTAATCTGTTGTAGTGTTTAACTATAGCCTGCTAAATGGATATATAGGCAGTTTCTAAAAGCGGGCACTCTTGTGATTCAGGGCTTTACCCATGATTGAAATGAATGTCTCTTTTAATTGCAGTCTGAGAGAGAAATGTAGTGGCAATCATTAAATTTCCACCGCTGAGCTTTAAAAAAGGATGTGAATGTGAACACTGGGCCAACATTTTCTCTCTCCTTTATTTCTTCTTATTCCCTCCACCCTATCCTTTCAATATCTGTTGTGAGGTTGTTGTAGGGGGTTAAGGGTGAGGGTGGCTGAGGTTGTAGGGCTATTTGAATGCAGCTTCTTTGTTTTAGAGTGGTACCCATGAAAAGCTGGGAAGGCCCTGGAGGCTTAGGCGAGTTTCAGAGCACTGTTAGAAAGGTGAAGCTGCGTTTCCTTAAATTATTATATGTGTGATGGTTGTAGTTGCATAAAGCATTAAAAATAATTTTGGAATGTAGGGAAAGCTCTGGTGTAGGCGAGTTTTGTATCAGGAGTTGCTTTTGTTACCATCACATAACAATTTTCTTTTTCCCCTAGAAGGCAAAATGGTTTGTGAACTGAAACCTCAGCTTACTGAGCTTAACACCGATTTTGAGGATTACCCAGTGATGACTGAAAATATGTTACAATCATTTTTGCAGAAAGAATACATTTGAATGTTTAGATTAAGCATGGCATGTGGTACTTGTCTGTCACATCTTGCTAAAGCCAGTCATTAATGACATGACCTGTCATGAGCATAGACATATTTTAAATTCATAGATGGTATCCTCTTGAGAAAGTCTCTTATGTTCATTAAAATACACATATGAAACTAGACTCCAATTGGACATTTCAAATAGCTAATTTTATTAACTCTTAATAATTAATTAGACATTAGCCCTGAGAATGAAAGTAATTAAAATAGATTTACTATATTCTGTAAGATTTCTGCCTCTGGAAGATGGAGGGGGACATTTATTTTTCACAGTCTTAAGCACTGACATTTCTACTCATGTTCAATGAGTGTTTTATATATAACAAAGGAACTTACTGAGGTTTTTTATTATAAAATTGTAATATAAATTATCTTTACTTTTTTTGGATGGCTTGTTAATTGTAGTCTGTTGGAATGTGACAGTTCCATTTTAAACTTCTGCAGTTAATAAAAATTTGTTTTGCTACTGAGGTATATGGTCATATCATTTTATTTATATTTTTATTACAATGATGATTTTTCTTTTTGTTTTTTGAGACAGGGTCTCTCTATGCAGTTCAGGCGGGACTTGAACTTACTGTGTAGTCCAAGCTGGACTCGAACTCAGGCGCTGTTTCTGCCTCAGCCTCCTGAGTGCTGGGATTACATGACTATGCCCAGTGACATTCTAATTATTTTTTAAAGTGGGTTGTACTATCACATGGCTTAAAATACTCAAAGTATAAAAAAGGTTTTTGTCAAAAGCTTGTTCCTTTCAAATTCTTTACTTGCTCAGTTTTCGTATGAAAACATTAGGTAAAAACATTAGTTTCTTTTGTATCCTTCCATGGGTTTCATACATTCTAGCAAATACAAATACATATCTTAGTTTTTCTCCTCTATGTCATATTTTAAAATTTGTAAATCCAGAGATATTAGATTCCAGTTAATAAATGTTAGGTAATAACTTGTAAAGAATGAGCTCACACTATTTTTATACTTGGAAATAAATCTATTTGATTACCTGTTGTCCCTTCTTCCCCCCAAGTTGTTCTTGGTTCACAGCACAGGTTCCTGGAGAAACCAGCCCTTTCTGGAACTGTTTCTGAGTGACCCGTCCTATGCAAACCTGCTTGCTCATGCAAACACTGGGAACTTTATGCAAATATGACCACCTGTATTTTTTATTTGTGTTTCTCAAAGGAGTTTTGGTAAAATTTGCATAATGACTTGGCTCATTTAACTTTGTTTATTGTTAAGAGTTCAAATGCTGTGGATATGAAAGATTACAGTGTGTACCAAATAAAAAGGTGCTGTGGCAGGTAGTATTCTCAGGATAACTGTGTCTTAGATATTTAAATTCAATTTGCATATGGAATAATCTTTGGTTATTAACCCAACTTTGTCTACAGTCGATGATAATTTGAATAACATTGGTCTTCTTGATAGTTCAGGGTATTGGGAGCCAAATGTTAACTCCTTATGTAACATGTGTGACTGTGATTGACTATCTGATGGAAAGCTCGTCTAAGCACCTTTTTTTTACTGATCATGTTCCTGGAAATTAGCTATAGTATCCTGTCAGGAGGTCAAAAATGTGTCTGGCAGTTTACTTGTTCATACCGGAAGTGGTGCATGGCATGTTTCAAATTCCAGCGGCTGTGCTGTATTAAAATCCTCTCCATATGAATTTCATCTTGATAGAGCATTTTAGAAGGGCCCATGGCCTGTGATTTGTTTTATAATTTTGAAAGAAGTTGCTGTAATTTCATGTACTTTATGTCAATCTTTCCAATATTGAAGACTTTATTTCTGACATTAATGCATAATTTCCCAAACATTTGGTCCTTTTTGTGGTTGTTTGGATAAGGTGGTTCTTTTTATTAAATATCATGCTAGCATGTGCATGTGGGAAAGTTTACTGGGGGCAGCAACTTGATCTGTCTCCTTTTCAGATGAAGTTTCTGGCTATGTACAAAGTTTCATTACTCCTGAGAACAGTGCTGGCCTCAGATTTGCAGAGACTGAGGAGACTCATACCTGCCATTTCACTTGTTTCCATCTGTGGTTAAACTTACTGTAAAAACATGGGTAAGAGTTTAGATCATTGAAGAGGTCTTTGTATTGGAACAAATTGATAGGGCCACAGGATGATTACCACTTTGAATGTAGTGACTAAACAAAATCAGTCCTTGAATAGTTCTTGAAATTTATCTCATTTTAGTATTAGTGGTCTTTGTCTGTGGCTCTTTTTTTTTCTTTGGTACTGAGAATCGAACTCATGACCTCAGGCTTGCCAGGCAAGTGCTTATGCCGCTGAGCTATATCCCCGGCCCCGTCTGTGACTCTGGAAACCATTTTAAAATTGCAATTAAATATTTAAGATATAAGTACTTTTATTGATAGTGATTGGTTGCCTTGACTCCTTGTAATGATGGTCAAAAAACCCTGAAGGGATATACATAGATATTAGGTCTAGATATACCTCATATATATCTATGTATATATATATATATATATAAAATGATAAATTATTTTGTGACAGTATTTATGCACTCTTTGTGGCTAGCAAGCAGTGTAGTCAGAGTATGAGATTTATGAAAGTCACTTTGTGTATAGTGTTAGACTAGGAAGGGTGTTATATAAAGTGAGGTGTACCTTTAAAGTCCAGCATTCTCAGATTCTGTAGGCAGAATGATAAGCAGTTTTTTGTTTTTGTTTTTGTTTTTTTGGTCAGGTTGATCTTTGATTCCATGGGAGAACTGGCAGTTTTCCTTAGATGGCATGGCTAAATCTTCAGTTTTCTTCCTATCTTGCTCTCCCTACAGCTTACATTTAGTTCAGATTACTGAGAATATCAGTGTTATTGATGAGTGCTTCGTGCATAATTATAAAGTCTCAGTACCTCTGAGAAAAAGTAGAAACACATAATTAAGTGCAAATGGTGTCAACTTGTTTAATTTTGAGTTAATACAGGTCAATCCAAAACTATTGATCTCTTGGGAGTAGTAGCACTTCTGGGGCCCCATGACTAAAGATCATAATGATTCTTATTTTTTGTTGTAGATAAATTAATGCTTGAGTTTGAGGGTAACATTTTTATCTCAGAAATAGTGGTTAAGTTTTTAACAAACTTTTTTTGAAGGGTGGAATGGTAAGTGGTGTTAATTCATTTCAAGTATTTCTGAGTTTAATGAATGGAAGGAAGAAAAATCACCTGACAATTGATTTCCCTTTATCCTTAGAGAAGATCTTCCCCTGGGGGAATGGGTTGGTGTTTCACTGAGGATGATATGAGCAAAAATCTGGGAGGACCAAGTATGGGTATACTAGTACCCAGAACTTAACATCTAACACAATAATATGTGGTTATTACCTTATAGACTTTTAAAGGAGGAAAGAAATCTTGAAATATTTAACTCATTTGTTTTATAGCTAAGAAAATGGAGGCCCATGGAGATTGAGAGACTTGTGCCAAGTCATTGAATGAGTTACTGGCAGCCTGGAATCTAGTTCTTATTTGTATAACCCAGTGCCTTTTTCTCTTCTCTTCTCTTCTCTTCTCTTCTCTTCTCTTCTCTTCTCTTCTCTTCTCTTCTCTTTTCTGATACTAGGAATTGAACTCAGGACCTCATGCTTGCCAGGCAGGTGCTCTGCCACTGAACTAAATCCCTGCCTCCCCCCGACCCCCCGTGCCTTTTTCTGTGCTATTCTTCCATGTTTGTTAGTTATACATAAGTGTTTTTGGGTTGCCGGATGGTTAAGCATGATTGAGAAAGGAGGTAAGAATACCTAATGGAAGAGTTTATTTCACAATTTTGCTGAAGAGCTGTGCTCCAAGTAGTAGCTAATGTAACATGGAGGACTTGCTCTGTGAGAGGCCCCGTGTAAAGATCTTTACGTGTAGTTACCTGTAACCCTCAAGAGAGATCTGTGAAGGAGATAGCATTATTGTAGTGTCTTCTAAACACAGAGGCCAGTTTTAAGTGGCTGAAATAATTTGCTAAAAATGCAGACTTGCTGAGTGTGGAGTGTGGTCTGAAGTCCTACCACGGCCCATCTACTTTGCATTGTAACCAGTTTATAAGGGCAGACCTTTTAAGATATCCAAAGCCTCTTTCACCTGTTAACTTGGAAAATAATGTTTTTACCCCGTTTTAAAGATTTTCTTTTCCATCATAATAGGAATGTCAGTTAATTGGATATCATTCTACTCTCTAAGGGGTAGATTCTTCCCTGTGCTAAGAGTTTGTTTAGAAAGGTCTGCCATCCTGGAGGAAGATGGATATGGGATTAGCCTACTAGTGTTTGGTCGTCAGGCTGTTCCCCATTGGTTAGTGATTCGTAAGCCATCTTTAAATGGCCTGACTGTACAGTCTGTGGATGATGGCAGATGAACAACATACCCATTTGTTACTGGGAAAATTGGGGCACTTGGCTACTTACCTTTCCATATTTCTCCTTTGTCCGTAATTCTTTAGAAGTTGCTTACTAGTAGATTCAGCAGCCTCATCTGCTTGTTCTGTTAGTACCTTGGGGATATCAATTACATGGCCTGGGTTGAACATAAACACCTTTAAACCATTTTCTAATCTGAAGAAGAAGATCACTTCCAGTTTCTCAACTTAATGATGAAAAACGCAGAGATAAGTTTGGGGTTTGGCCTCTCTGTTCTGCCTCCTGCACCCCCATAACAGGGGTTTTGCTGTGTAGTTTAGGCTGACCTTGAATTCACTGTGTGGTTCAAACTTGTGATCCTTCTGCCTTTGCCTCGAGACTTCTGGGATTGTAGGCCTGCACCACCCGGCCAGCAGAAGTGGTAACAGGTAACCCTCAGTGGGCTTGAACCAAAGGTCCCCTTTTTAAAAACATTTTTCCCCTTTTTTGCTTAGTATATGTTTGCAATACATAATACTTACATTCATCTTGGAAAGTTGGTACATAAACATTACATCTTAATCATTTTTACTTCTTCTGACTGGGACAATAGTCCTATCATACTGATTAATCTCAGAGGAGTGTAGTTTTAGAAATGGCATCCACTTATTCTGAGTTAAGAAACAGGAGAGTGCCATGCGCAAAAGTTGTATTTAGTGATCTTTTCCCTCTGACGTTTTCCTTGTTTCTGTCCATTGCCTCTGGTAAGCATCAGTAAGAGAATCACAGTGGAGGCTTTTTGGAATTTGGAGCATAGCCTTGCCCTCTTTTGCAGATAATTAATAACTCTCCCTTTGAGAAACAGCCCCTGGCTTGCTAGAGACCAAACCTTGCTAGAGACCAAACAGCTAGTCATGGCCTATCAGGTGACTTGAGGTCTTAGTGTTCCATTGTGGGCTGGGTGTTATCTGATCCATGTAGTTATAGGTTAGGCACTAACTGCAGCAG
This sequence comes from Chinchilla lanigera, assembly GCF_000276665.1. Classification (NCBI taxonomy): domain Eukaryota; kingdom Metazoa; phylum Chordata; class Mammalia; order Rodentia; family Chinchillidae; genus Chinchilla; species Chinchilla lanigera. Next base: position 5,934,467 of record NW_004955483.1, on the reverse strand, counting down.
TGTGTTACCAGCTGGAAGTGGTACCTGAGAAACCACATGTGGATGGGTCAGGAAGTTAAGTGGCTTGAACTCTGCTACCAACTTCTCCCATGTATATATATATATATATATATATAATTTTTTATTCCCCTCTCATTCAATCCATGACCCTGGCTTTCGGAGATGCTCCTTTCCCCCTACTTAAGTGAAGAAGAAAGCAACTTGGGCCTGGTTTACAGTGGGCCTAACTGATAAGCTGAGACTGCTTAAGAGTAGACACTGCAGCACAGAAGGCCTACACGAGACTAACCGCGAGGCACAGTGGTGCAGGAAAGTCTCCCCAGTGGGTGGCACTTGGAGCAGTGTGTTTTGTTGTCTGTTGTGTCTGGAGTAGATGACCAGAGATAAAGATCTTACTGGTTAATGGACAGTTGCCAGTGTTTTGTCTAGATGGTCAGAGACTTGGAACAAACAACACCTGAAGATTGGTGACAAGGAAGTCTAAGGGACCTCTCTGAATGCCCACATGGTCTGTGGATTGTGGCCCACCAAAGGGCCTCCACAGCTAAGGAGACTTACTCATGAGGTGAACAAAACAATGTGCCCTGTGCATGTCAGTGAGCCTCTTTTTCTGGCCACCTCGATCAGGGCCTCCTCAATGGGCCAAGATAAATATGGCCATGTTGGCAGTGTTGAAGACTATTTGTGGGTTCAACAGTAAGGAAAATATGGCCCTGTTGGCAGTGTTGAAAGCTATTTGTGGGTTGAACAGTAAGGACTATTGTTAGTGTTGTAAGAAGGCTGGCCTGGCTAATGTTACTGCTGAGTGCTTAATCTACCGACCGTAGAGTCCTAACATGGAATCCCTCATGTGACACCAGCTGCTGTGGGAACCAGCTAGCCATCCGGTGGTGGTGAATTATATTGAACCTCTTCCGTTTTGGAGAGGGCAAAGATATATCCTCATTGGAATAGCCACATATTCTACATATAGATTTCCCTTTTCTACCTGTGATGCTTCTGTTAGCACCACTATCTGTGGACTCAGAAAGCTATCCACTGGTAAGGCATCCTGCTTTGTATTGGTTCTAGTGAAGGAACTCACTCCACAGCAAAGACTCTGAGGATATGGGCTGATGCCCCTGTAGTTCATTGATCTTGCCATTGTCACCATTGCCTGACACTGGAATGGTGGAATGGAGTGGGCTAATGGAAAGGTGGAATGGCTTACTGAATACTCCAGTATAGTGAGAGTTGAGATGAACACCATAAAAAGAGGAGATTCTGTTTTATAGGAGGCAGTATACACTTTGATTCAGATACCATGAAGTGCTGTCTCTCTGCTTTCCATAATTCATGCCTTTGGAAATCAAGGGATGGAAATGAGAGTCACTTTGCTCACCATTATACCTAATAACCTGCTTGCAGAACTTTTGCTTTCTGTCCTAGAAACACTGACACTTGTTAGGGTCGTTGTTCTCAAATACTGGGAATTTCCATTGGGGCACAATAATTATTTCATTGAATTGCAAGATGAGGCTGCTAGTGGGCCATTTTGGGATCGTTAGTCTACTGAATCATCAGCCTTAAAAAAAAAAGAAAAGCTAGTGTATGTATGGGAGTGATTGATCCTGATTATCAAGTGGAAATCAGGCTTCTGTTGTACAGCAAGTCAAGGAGATGCTGTCTGGAAGCCAGAGGATTCTCCGGGCACTTCCTGATACTTCCATCTTCAACTGTAGAGGTTAATGGAAAAGTACATCAGCCAAAACAGAGTGCGGTGATTAATAACTCAGATCTTTTGGGAGTAAAGGGTTAGGTGTCTTTGTTAGGTAAAGAACCCAGAGCAGCTGAAGTGATTTCTCTTTGGAGCTTCACTTTGGGCCTTTTTTCCCCTTAAATATCTTCCAGGTCAGTGCTTAAGTTTTGAACATGTGTAATATAGTTACAGTAACATGTTAATGTTTCTGCCTGCTAATTCTAACATCTGTGTCAATTTTGGGTTGGTTTTGATTTTGGTTTACTGATTATGCTCATTATGGGATCATATTTTCCTTGTTTTGGCATGCCTGGTGATTTTTGATTGGATTCTAAACTTTGGAAGTGTTTCTTTGTTGAATGCTGGATTTTTTTTTTTTTTTTTGTATTATAAATATTCTTGAGCTTTGTTTTGGGCTGTAGCTAGATCACTTAGAGAAACGACTTGATTCCTTTGAGCATGACTGGAGCTAGGCTCAGTCCAAGGCTAATTCTTCCCTGGACTGAGGTAAGATCCTTTTGTGTACTGTATCTGGTATGCCATGAATCATGAAGTTTCCCCATCTGGCTGGAAAGAACAGGCTTTGTTCCCAGCCCTAAGGAGCTCTGGGTACTGCTGCCTTCATTTTTTTGAGGCCATTCTTTCCCCAGCTTTGCATGGCTTTCTTACACGTGGGTTAATGAGGAATACTCAGCCCTGAGTTCTCTAGCACTGTTTGGCAAACTGTAACACACCTTGGTTTCTCCAAACTGTGATCTCTGTCTTCTAAGAGCAGAGTCCTCTCAACTGCCTGCTCACCTGAATCTGTCTGGAAACTCTGGGGCCTGGTGGGATCCTCCTCATTTGTTCCCCACCTCTTGGGTCATTGAGCTTCATTGTGTTATGTTCAGTGTCTTGAAAACCTTTGTTTTATGCATTTTGCCTGTTTCTTGGATGTTTGATATGACAGCTTTTAATATAACATTTAAGACCATATATTCATGTAACTCAGTATGCTAAGATTAGTTACAAATATATTGAGTACTTGAAAAATTAAAACCTTTCTGCAGGGCCAGGAATATAGCTCAGTGGCACAAGCGCCTGCCTGGCAAGCACAAGGTCCTGAGTTCGACTCGCAGTACCAAAAAATAAAATAAAATAAACACCTTTCTGCGTAATGGGAATTGGTTCTTAGTCATTTAGAACCACTTCCTAATCCTGACTGGATACTTTGTTTTTATGGAGGATTTGCGTCTTTCCAGATTTTCCCATTATAAATAGTAGAACACAGAGAAGAGAGAAGGCCAATCAGATCAACCTGATTGCCTCTGCAGGTTTGTGTACATAGAGAAGCTGAATGTGTAGAATTTCGAGAAGGTCATAGTGAAATCTAGGAGTAGAGTTTATCTGAGCAGCTAAGAATCATTTGTAAATAAACACAGGATGAAAAAGGTGAAGAATCAAAAGAAGCATTTGAAGCACAATATTCCTGCGGTCTGGTCTTAAGGATATATTATTGATTTTAAGATCTGCTTAGTGTATGTTGGAAAATTTATCGGGCTGAAAAAATTAATCTAAAATACTGCAGGAAAGTTGAATATGAAATATGAGGCAAAAATAACTTTCATGAAATACTTTATAAAATCCATTTCAGTTCAGGGTAAACAATGCAAAACTGTGACCGGCCAGTGAGGTTTTCATGTCTATTCTGGCTGCCTGTCTAAGTCTTATGAATTGAAGTTTTATTTATTGGGCTGCTTTTTGCCTGACTTCATTCCAGGTTTTGGCATATATTATCTCATCTTGTCCTTTTGACAAGTCCTATAAGGCGGCATGTGGCATTAATGTCAGTTTAAGGATGGAGAATTTGAGGTTTAAGCATTTAGGAAGTTGGCTTAGGGTCACTGGTAGTGAGCAAGGGTTGTGCCTGGGACTTTTTTATGCCTCATCACGTGCATCGGTTCCTTTTTCTGAAGGTAGTAGATGGTGGCTTCTTTCCTTGAGTGAAAAGCAATAAATGAAAAAATAAAAGTATTTTTTAGGTTACCAGTCTCTACTAGGCACCAAAAAAGAAGTATAGACTGAGTAGCCTAACTCAGCTTTTGTTTTCCTTATTAATTGTGATGAAAATAATTTTGGCCAAAATGCCCATAGTCACCTTGTTAAAATGGTCATGTATCTAAATAAAATTATTATGTATTTTTAGATGCACATTTTATTTTTAATTATTTACATTTTAAATAAGTTTTTTTACCCAGTTTTTTGCATACTGTCCTATTGAGTATTCATGGGATTAACATGGATAACACAACTTCTCAGAAACAACTTCAGCCTCACACTGTGTTAATTTCAGTTACGTGTAGACGCATTAGTTCTGTATAACTCTTACATCCTTCTGCATATAGCTTTACATAACTGTCTAGCTCTAAACCTGTCGTATATATTCCTTAAGTGCATATTTTAGTTAGTTATGCTTTTGTTAAATGATCCATAGACTATCATCAGTTTTTATATCACATGATACCTATAGTTGCAATGTTAGCATTAGAAAAAGATTTCAGAGCATACTTTCTCCAAATGAAATCATCTGGCCCTAAAGCACAATTTAACACTAGAAAAGCAGGATTTTATAGGAATTCTTTATAAGGGCAGAATTTCCTCATCAGGGTTTTATAAGAATAGGGTAGAGTTGAGCACATTCAATACCTGTATACATTTTGTTGTTGTTGTTATGTTTAAGCCTGTTGCATTATTAAGAGTGAGATAGCTGTTAATAGATAGACATAGCTTATGGTACATTAAATCACAAAATGTTCATTTTTCCTGAAAGTAACATACGTATAGTAGGCACTAAGATATCACCATTTGGACACGTAGAAGTTTACTGAAGAAAGAATTATATTGTCTGTCTTATAAACCGTATCACTGGGTGATGTCTGAAACCTGTGGCCAAAGTTGAAACAAGTGTTGAACTAATAAAAAGAAATTCTCCTTGATTGTGTGTGAAATTGGTAGTTTGTGTGTGTTTGTATTTTGTGTGCTTGGAAATTGAAAATTTAGGAAACTGCATATCTGCTCCCACTTTTTAGTACTTTTAGGCTTGTTCCTGGTTCTGTGTTAGTATCATTTTATATAAATGCATTGTACTGTGTTCTTCTCTATCCAAAAATAAACAAGGAAATACAATCCAGTGTGCTATATCCTTGACAAGAACTCTATTTTGTTGCTGACATATGGTTAGTCATTAGTTGTATTCAGTACCATACCTTCTTCATTTAACGGCACCATCTGTTAAAACTATTGCTGATACCAGTAGAGAGGATGCCAATTATTTTTTAGTTTGGGAGCCTAGAATAAATGAGACAAAGTCTGAAGTTGCCTGCAGTCAAGTACTTTACAACTAGTTTAGTCAAACAATTGGAGTTAGTGCAACCACCTTGGGAACCAGATCAGGAACGAACAGGATACTGCTTATTTAGTGACTTCATCAAGGGTAATGTGTTGTAAAAGTAAATCACACATAATTAAGTTATTCACAAAGATTTGGATGATACGCTTTGTATTTAATAATATCATATTATTGGTGTCTGTGTTTTGTGATCACAGCTCATATTCTATATGGAGAGTTGGTAAAGGTTTTTTGACAATGAAGGAAAACGTTTGTAAGCGTGGGCTTTTGGGTTTGGACAATATTAGAATAATAAAACAAATCTTAACATTATCAAATATTTATAATTGGTTCTCTATCATGTCTATGACTTTTTCTTTTTTCACTATATTGGGAAATAAAGTTTTGTACTGCATGTATAATTGTATAGCAGTGGCACCCACCTTGGAGGCAGCATTGTGGTGGTTGTGGTTTTTTTATTTTTTTATTTTCTTTTTTTTGTACTGGTGCTTGAACCTAGGCCTTCATTTGAAGCTATATCCTCAGCTGTTTTGTGTCTTTTGAGACAGGATCTTATTAAGTTGCCCAGGCTGGGCTCAAACTTGCAATTCTTCTGCCTCAGCCTCCCAGCGTGCTGTGATTACAGGTGTGCACCACTACACCTGGCTAGCATTGGGTTTAAAATAACAGACCTGTGTGTGTAGTGGTAGAGCATGTGCACCATCACTCTTTTGCTGTCTCCACCTGGGATCTTGGAATACTCTCTCTCTCTCTGTCTCTGTCTCTCTGTTTCTCTGTCTCACTCTCTCTCTTCTTTACTAGTGACAACTATGCAGCTGAAATATGTGTGGTATGATTTTTTGGTCTAGTTTCCTCTTAGCCCTGTCTCAGGCCTAAATCATTACAGAACAAATAACCCTTATCAGGTCAGGCTCTCTCTTCCTCCCTCTCATTTTCCCTCTTTCCCTTTGTTCTTTCAGTGAGTAAATCTTGCCCAGAGGATGAAACAAAAATTAACTTAATCTAAAGGCAAAATATGGCAGCAGCATTCAGTTTTGTTTAGTCTACAGTCTGATTCTTGAACAGTTTTTTCAGTGAAGGCCTATGGTAGTTCTCTGGATTCTTTTGGGGTAGGTCTAAATTTTTTTTTTTTAAGTCTAAGTTTTTAAAGTTGAAAATAATTTTCTTTCAGAGCTTTGAGGCATTCTTCACTTTTTGAATACCTGTACATTCTTATATTTAAGAAGTCTGATTTTCGCTCTGTGCAGGTGCATTTTCTTTTTCCTTTATTAAAAAACTCCTTAGGAGTTAATCTTTAACATCAGAAGGGTATTTCCGATGTGAATTTTTTTTTTCCTTTTCAGTTACTGTACATGCTTAGGGCTCTAGGAATTCTGTCAGTCTGGAGCTTCCATTTCTCTGCTCTGGAAAGTTTTCTGATTTTGTTGCTTATTTCCATATCTTTGTTATCTTTGTCTTGTATGTCTGGCATTCCTGTTATGGACTTGTCCTGTATACCTTTAGCTTTTCTCTCATATTTTCTATTTGCCTTTTTGCTTTGCTTTCTGAAATTTCCTTGACAGAGCAGTACACTAAGGTATACACGGTAACAGTTAATGTTAGTGCATATTCAGTCATCTTTATGTGCATTAACTAACTATGCCTAAGGAACTTTGTGTTCCATATCCATACCATACATTCTGGACATAAATACCTCATAGAAAATTTATATGCTAGGATGGCTGTCTCTGTATTATCAGGAACTTCTGGCCTGGTCTTTCATACTTCTCTGAAACTTTTTCACATTTTCTTTGCTGTTTGCTTTCTTTTAACCACCTACTTGCCTGTTGCTTTTTTCTTTTTTTTTTTTTCCTTTTTGCTTTTTATTCCTTTCTGGCCATAGAGAGTCCTTTAGTTCACATCTGTCCTTTCCAGAATAAATTTCTTTCAGTCATGACTATCTAATCCTCTTACTGTAGTATAGAGAAAAATTAAAGGCGAACTACATTGTCTTCTTGATAATCTGTACAGGAAATATATTGGGTGGTTGATTGTGCCTGCTACCTGGGTAGTCTCAGGAAGAGCGAATTAGAGATTAGAGCTTATTTGAAGACAATAGAGTCATTTTGCAGGAGACTAACTCTGTTATTGGTCTATGTTAGATGGGGAAGGCTTTCCCTGTGACCCAGGACCAACGTGTTTGTATTTACATTTAAAATTAATAATGGACATACAGTACATAAGACTCTAGTGTTTACTGTCATTGCCTTGTTTTTGGCTCAAACTAAGAGCATTCAGAACATATTTTGAATGGGTAATTTATTCACATTGTACAGAAGAATTGTTCAGAAGAGTCAGAAGGTGGGAGTTGGGAGTATAGCTCAGTGTTAAAGTGCTTGCCTAGCATGCACGAGACCTTGGTTTTGATTCCTAGCACTGGGAGGAAAAAGTATCAAAGCGAAAACAGTAATAAGACTCTATCCACCTGCCAGTTAATAAGTATTTCTGAAGAAATCCAGTGCCCATATATATACATATGTATGTAAGTATTAAAAGTACATATGTACATTCATATGCTTTCTGTCTCTTTTCCATAAAAGCTAGCATAGAACAGTTTTGTTTATAGCAATGTTTTATACCTTGCTTTTCATTCAGTGATCTTATTTAATGACCAATTAGTTCATTTACAAATTTCCTCATTCTGTTTTTTAAACTAGTATTGTATTCTGTTGAACACATGCAGGATGGTTTAACCATTCCTTTCCTTCTAGACATTCGTTTTATGGCTTGTCTTTTGCTACCACCAGCAATGCTCAGTGATTCCCATGTCTGTGTTTTGCTGTGCAAATTTATTTTTTTATTTTATTTTATTTTTTTTTTGGTTTTTCTCCGGTACCGGGAACCGAACTCACGACCTTGCGCTTGCCAGGCAGGCGCTTTTGCCTCTGAGCTAAATCCCCAGCCCCAAAGTTTTTTTTTTGTTTTTGCATTTGGCTATCCAACTTTTCGGTTGTTTTTTTTTTTTTTTCCTCCGGTACCGGGAACCAAACTCACAACCTTGCGTTTGCCAGGCAGGCGCTTTTGCCACTGAGCTAAATCCCCAGCCCCATGTGCAAATTTAAATATATCTTTAGAATCAATAACTAGGAGTGTAATTACTCAGTTAAAGGGTATATACATTTATAATCTTAATAGATATATTGTCAAATTGCCTTCTGTAGAGATTGTGTTTTTTTTTATGCCCATCAACAATGTATGAGCTTGCTGTTTTCCTTCAGAGCCTTACCAACATGTCATATTATGAGCCTTTTTGATCTTTGCTAATCTGCTGAATGAAAAATGGTAAGTCAGTGTCCTTTAATTTGCATTTCTCAAATAAGCCACTTTTATTTCCTTTTCTATGACCTATCCATATTCCTTTATTATTTTTCTGTTGGACGGTGATTACTAATTTGTAGGTACTGTTAGAGATGTTAATTCTTTGTGATATATTTTCCAGAATTTCTCCTTTTTATTTATTTGTTTGTGGTTGCTTTTACTGTGAAGAAAGAATTATTTTTTACACAGTTGATTTCACCCATGTTGTTTTTACTTTATGGTGATGGTGGTAAAAATGTCTCTCTGTTTCTGTTGTTACATTAATGATTTCATTTTCTTACATTTACATCTTTGTTACATGGAATTTGATTTATGTGCGTTGGGTGAGTCCAGCTCTCTTTCTGCCAGATGACTAATCATTTCTCCTGATACCATTTATTGAGTAATTTATCTTTTCTTTTCTAATTTGCAGTGCCATTGTTATCACACACTGAATTCCTAAATATATTTGTATTCTTTCACATGTAAGAGTTTATTATGAAAAAGTTTCAACACATACACAAGTAGAGTGAATAATTAATAAAGCTCCATACCTATCAGCAGATTCAGTCATTATCTTTTTTCTTTCTTTGTATTTGTGCTGAAGAACTTTAAAATAATCTCAGATACCTTGTTTGTCCCTCACATACTTCCGTATGTGTCTCTGAAATATATTGACATTGAAAAAGATAAGTTACACTTGGCATTTCTGTGCTTTTAATAACAACCAGTTGCTTTAGGAGCCAACATCATACTAGCACCTTAATTCTAGGTTTTCTGTCATCGTGAACCTTTGCTCTGTATGTGTTTTAGGGGCAACCTGTCAGCGTATGATGGTACTGGGCTGCTTGGTTAGTAGGGTGGCCAGATGGTTTCACCAGTGGGCCAGATAGTGCCCCACTGTGTGCAGGCTGCATGGACAGTAAAGCTAGGAATGTGGATAAGTCAGCTAGGTGTGGGGATCAGAGCTGGGGAATAGTGTAGAAGCAGTTCTGATGTAGGTTAATCAGTATCTGAACATGTATGGAAAGTTACAGCTAGGAATTGATAATATTTTGATCAAATTTATGACTGCTTTCTTAAAAGTAAGGCTGTCAGGACCTATGTCCTAATTGAGTCTAGAATTATACCACTAAATTTTGTCCTTGTCTGTTCTATTAGTTTCACATGATAAAGTATACTTCCATAATATTGAGGGGTACAAATAATTTATGTAACTATAAATTTCAGTTCAGTTTATACTTGTTAAATTATATTCTGTGGATAGTATGTTGCCTTTCAATTTAAAACTGGGTTATTCTCATGGTGCCTGTTATTGATCATTTAGATAGGTCCTCAGATTTGTACTCCAAAGGTTGACTCAGAAACTAAGAGAATGGTTCCCATTCTTTTCTTCTGTGAAAGTCTTTTAATGGTGCATGTTTTTGGTTAGCTGGGAGGGCTAAGTATAGGGGATCTGTTGTACAACATGATTACTATATTTAACAGTATATTCTTGAAAAATACTAAGAGGAGGAACATAAAGTGTTCTCACCAGAAAAATGATAACTGTGTGAGGTACTGCATATCCAGTTAGCTAAGCTTAGTCATTTCACAACGTATATGTTGTGTACTTCAAAACATAATACTGTGCATGATAAGTGTATAAAATTTCATCTGTCAATTTAAAAAATTAAGGTGAGAAACAATTTTTTGTCAAATAAACCTGTATTTGCCAACTGTTCACGAAATAACATAAAATGATGCCGGTTGTCATTTGCACAATTCATATATCAAATGACTGAGAATTTTTCTTTGATTGAATCCACAGTTTCAGTTTTCTCCAGTTTCATTGTGTTTCTGTGCCTTGTTACAGTCCGTTGCAGTCTAGTGAGTTCCATAGACACTTCTTTGTTTTTACCTAATGACCCTTTCTATTCTAGGATGCCACCCAGAACACCACAGCACGTTGACTTTCATATCTCTGTCCTCTCTTGCTGTGGCAGTTTCTCAGGCTTTGTTCATTCTTGATTACCTTGCCATTTTTAAAGAGTACTGTTTTTTTCACAGCAAGATTGTCCCTTAGTTGGCATTTGTCTAAGGTTTTTCTCATGATGAGACTGGATTTATGCGTAACGTGGAGGAAGACTACGCAAGTGAAGTGCCGTTTTCATCTCATTGTGTCATGGCTGTGTCCTGTCAGCCTGATGTATGACTGGATGTTAAACTGGGCTGAAGAGTGCGCGTCAGTTTCTCTCCTGTAAAATTGCTTTTGTCTTCTGTCCCATACTGTGCTTTTTGAAAGAAGGTCTCTAAGTGTGCTTGCAATCAGGGGTGGGAGTTGTGGTCCCCTTTCTTTAGAGTGGAGCATCTGCATAATGTGTTTGAAATTTTTCTGCACAGGAGACTTATTTTTTCTGTATTTATTAATTTATTCAGTCATGTATTTATACCTCTGTGGATGCATAGATACTCATTTTATACTTTGGGTTATGGTCCAATACTACTTTGTTTTGTTACTTCAGTTTTTCTAGTTTTAGCCATCTGGAGATGTTTCATTTGCTCCTGTGTCCTCTGACATGTCCCCCATCAGTTTTTCTTTTGAGCTCTTTTTGGTCTTGGCTCATTGTGTACGTTTCCTGGCACAGTCCTAGAATCAGTCATTTCTACAAGGGGCTGTAGTTCCTGTTATTGGAGAATGGTATTAGAGACCATAATCTGAGCCTGGCACAGTGGCAAATGCCTGGAATCCCAGTACTCTGGGAGGCTGAAGCAGGAGGATTGCAAGTTGGCGCCCAGCCTGGACAGTTGAGACTGTCTCAAAATTTTAAAAAAAGGAGCAGGGGAAACTGGGGTTGTAACACAATGAAAGGCCCTAGGTTCAGTCCCCAGTACCAAGATGGAGGAAAAAAAATAATATCTGGGTGCCTGGTACTGTATACTTGTACCCGGGTGTCATTTCATTTAGTAAACATGAATTCTTACTGATGTCTCCACTGAAATACATTACAACTCCTGCCATTGAAGTGAGTTTTGCAAACTTTAAGAAAACTGACAGTTTTAGCCTACCTGTAACACATACCTTCTGTTTAATCAGATTCAGAGGGATCCGGTGTTCATTCTGAGGTGTGTCTTCTGAGGGATGGCACAGGTTCCTGAATTATTTGTACCCTTCCTCTACTTAGCTACTATATACACGTGTGGTGTTTACCTCTTCTCCCCCAGTGGTTTCATGGACACTCATTTCTTTTTATTCATATGTTTGACATTTTTTAAAAGGTAAGAGTTGGGGTTTATCTGTGAAATACTTGAGAATTTTACCTATATACCTCTTCATTCTCATAAATTTTCTGATTTTTTTTTTATAAGCAGTGAGGGGAAAAGGAATGGAGTTAGACTGATTACTGACATATTTTGGTTTTTGTTTCTCTCCGTCCAGATGGCATATTTCCAAAACTTTAGAGTTCGGGTCCCTTCTCTAGTTAAAACAGTCTTGGTGGAGTTTTTTTGGTTTTGTCTTTATTATTTCTGTTTGGTTCATTGGGTTTTAAGGAAGATGGGCTCAGGGATTCTGCATTATTCTGGCATTTTTTGCTGTAACATTTTTCCCCTTAAAGTTTTTTCCATTCTTCTTGCCCCCTAAACTTAACTATGTGCATTTATGTACAATCATAATATTTGAATGTTATCATAATTGTCAGCTAGTACAACTCTGTATTTTATAGATGAAGGAATTTACTGGTTATCATTTGTATCAGAAAATGATATTTTTTTATATTCATAACCTTAAACTAAAAGGAAACCACTTGTCTTTGCTAGCCTTTTTTAAATAAGGTGTTTTTCTGCCTACCTCACTCAGGGTGACTAATTATATCATTTCTGTTTGGAGTTTTGGGACAAGAAAAGTGTATGTTAATGACATTTGGTTGGTTGGTAAGGTAATGAAATATATATCTTTGTATTTCTAGGGAAAAGCAAGCACAACTTTTCTTTAAATATTATTTTAGACAGATTTGGTTTTTAGAGAAAGCCCATTCCTTTTTTTAACAACAGCGGAAAAAAATTTGAAGTTTTGAGAAGAACAATTTTTGAGGTCTTAGTGTATAATTAACTTTATAAACACACCAAATGTGTAAGTTTATACACTGATGCATTTGGGATCTGGGCAGCAGCATTGGATATATTGCACCAGACTAGGCTTATAGCACTTAACTCAGTGTATTAAAGGTTTAAAAATGTGATCCTTTATGATATACTTTCCATACTCAATGAGAAGGAGAAATTGCTATTATTTTCAAACTTTGCTAAAATAAAATGTTGCAGCAAACTTTTGCCATAGTAGTTAAAAATTTATACACTACAAGGTAGTTGGTGTATGTATTTGACGATATAAATCAAGGTGGGGGTAGTTATTTAATAGGGGAAGATTTGTTGATTCCTAAGCCACGGTGCCTGATGTGAAGAGAACCACACTGTGTGATAGCCCATTATTTTATTACTGATCTACTTTGATGTGCTTTTTAATGCATGTAATAGCAGTGATTAAGGTTGCAGAATGGAGCCAGACTGCTACATTCAATTCTGTGTCCCACCATTTGTGATGTGTCACCTAGGCCAAATTGCTTATGCTCTGGTTCCTGATCTGTAAAATGAAGATAATTCATACCTTGTAAAATTGTAAGAGTTGAGTGAATTCCTGCACATGAATTTCTTAGACTGTGGCGTGAAGAATGTGCACAGTGGCAAAGCAATTAGGTGTGTGTGTGTGTGTGTGTGTGTGTGAGTGTGTGTGTGTATGCCCAGTTTATATATATATGGAATGGTTTTACAGGGCTGGAGATTTAGCTCAGCGGCACAGCCCCTGCTTGGCAAGCACAGGTTGTGAGTTCGATTCCTGGTACCGGAGAAAAACCAAAAAAAAAAAAAAAATAGTTTTATTATGTGTTTTTGGAAGAATGGAGAACCTTTGACATGGAGCTATTGTGGAGCTCTTGATATTAGATCCTATGCAGTTTAGAAGAGTTACTGCTTACTTCAGGGGGTCTGGTTTCAAAGTTTATAAGTAGGCATTTGTAATTTGGGTTACCATGAGGACGAGGAACTACAAAAAGGGATGGCTAATAAAGATAAACTTGAGTTATTTGTAGAAAAATGGATGGATCTTATCACCCGAGTGTTAAATGAAATAATTCAGAAACACAAGTTTAAATATCCATGGTTTCTCTTCTATGAGAAACCCAAACTATAAATAAAGAACAAAATAAAACCTAGACAACAGGAAGTAAGAAGATAGATCTTTTTCAAGTGGGAAAGGGATCAAGACAGAGGACAGGGAAAGGGGATTTAAAAAAAGTCAGATGTATTGTGTTATGTCCATATACCAACTACAGACAGGGAATGTCAACGTGATGCATTGCAGATGTGTGCCAAAAAGAGAATGTATTCATTTATCAAAAGAAAGGAACGCCTGAGCTGGGAGTATAATCCCAGCTACTCAAGAGGCTGAGGCAGGAAATTGTAAGTTTGAGCCCAGCCTGGAAAACCTAGTGAGACCTTGTTTCAAAAGAAAACTATGAAAAATGACTGAGGAAGTAGCTAGCTGGTGATTGCTTGCTTTTAGCATGTGGAGCCCTTGTGTGCAATCCCCAGTACTGGGATAGATGTTCAGCTCCATCCTTCCATCTGTCCATCCATCCATCTGTCTCTCCATCTATCTGTTTATTCATTTTTGAGATACAGTCTCGCTGTGTAGTTCAGACTGGCCTTGAACTCACTTTGTATCCCATGCTGGCCTCGAACTTGTAGTGATCCTCCTGCCTCAGCCTCCTGAGTGCTAGGATTACAGTGCCACCATGCCTGGCTAGCTTTTCAGTTCTTGACTAGTTCTTTTTTTTGTTTGTTTGTTTTAAACAATGAAATAATAGTGCTTAGAACTGAGACTCATAGAAACAATCACCAGTGCAGTTACACATGACTAGTCATGCCATTCACCAACATTAGTCAGGTAAGGAAATACATTCAGTTTTTTAGTTTTTTTTTTCTAAGTATTTTCTACCTCCTGAAAATTCGTCTGTAATTTCTGCATCTGACTCAGATGGACTGCATCTGTTCCCTATAGCTGTTGCTCTCCTGTATATAAAATGTGGAAGTCTTGCCTTTGATGTGATGGGTTCCCTGCTTTTTTTCACCTTAATGACCCACCACCAACTTGAGCCCCACACACTCATAGGAAACTCTGCTTTGATCTCATAGATTAAATCTGAGGGCTAGAATTAATTGAAAACCATCCAATTTTACAAAGTAGTGGTAGGAAAACAGACATGAACATTCAAGAAATATTTGAAATTACATTAAGATTGCTTAGTACTCCTTTTGTTACATAAGCTTCTGTATTTAATTCTGCATAGCAGTAAATTTCAGTGTTTATAGAAGCCCAAATTTCTGTTTATTTTATTGAGTTTTTAATATTCACACCAACACCTGGTAAGAGGGCAGGCTATGGAATAGAAATAGCCTCTTTGTCATAATGATTTTGTTTGAACAAAGTTCTATCTCTAATGCTTTTATTCTTTTTGGCTTAGATCATATGATTACAGTTTATAAAATGTTCTTCCTCCTCTCTTCATCTGTTTTCTGAGTAACAACATGATTTCCCAGAATACCTAGCACATCTATTTAAAAAAGACAATATTTGTCTTTACTTTGGTTGAAATAAAATAAAACACTGAGGCATTCTGAATAAACATAGAAAGTGAATTCTTAGGAAAAATGATTCTGTTTGTATATAGAAGGTGTAGTTTTTTATAAGCATATGCTATAGATGAGACTGGTGTCTCTTTTTGTAGCTGCAGTCTTACATATTCTGTTTCACTTCAGAAAACTTACATTGTAAAGCTCTCAAATTACCTTCCTGGATTCTCTTAACTACCAAATTTAAGAAGCATATTAGCGAAGAATTTGTCGGTGAAGTATGTTAAAGTGTCCAATCACTGTGCACCATTTTACCTTTTCTTCATTGATCAGCTGAGTAAGAATTCAGTAGTGTGTGTTGGTCTACTGCTGCGTCTATAGTTCTCATCAGGGAAAGTGTAAACTTCATTGAAATGTTTGAATATCTTTTGTAAATTATAACAAACCCTTAAAAACTAGGGCTTTCTGGTGAGTCAAGTTATATAGGCAGTGTGTAAAAAGCCAATATGTCGTTGTAAGGTATAGTTTAATAAATGTTTATTTGGCTCAGATGTGTTTTGTGTATTTTAACCCTCTTAAGTGATTTGTATTGCTTGATACATTTTCCTCATGGGGTTAGGTAAAAGTAAGGCATTTACAATCAATGAATTGCTTCTGGTTAGGGCTTAACATAAACAGAGTTTGTTGTAGTAAAGATTATAAAATATCTGAAAAGAAAATGTACACTGTTATGTAAAAAATTGAGATTCCATAAAACTGTGATTGGGAGACTAATACATCCCTTTGACCTATTATAGTTTTTCCCCTTTTTACTGGTGTAGGTGTAAAGCTGTTTCAAGATTCCCTTAGCATGTGCCAGCATCCCTAGCCATTTAAGTCTGGCCGAGGGCCCATGCTTTCTAGTTACTTCGGGTGGGTTGTATGGTACTCAAGGATGTGAATGAGTATATTTTTTCCTAGCTATTTGGTTTCAATGATTTAGTTCTATTATTTCTATTTCTAACTTACTTTCTCTTGTATCCCTCCCACCAGACTCAGTTACTGCACTCATTCAAAAGCTGCCTTCTTTTATTCATATTTTTTCCCTGTTGCCTATGTCATACTTGGAACTTAACTTCATTGCCCTCTACATGGTAGCATTAGGAGAGATCCTTTCCCATCTGTCTCATTTTGCAAATAAGCTTCCTTCTGGAAAGTTCTAGCTGGAAGCAGAAAGCCTGACGAAGTCTTCATCACTGTTTTCCTAGCACCTCAGAGGGTGCCTGGTGTGTAGTTGGCACTCAAAAATACATGTTGGATAAAAGAAAAGAATTGAGGTGCAGAGAGGCTAAGTGATGGAATACTGTGTGAAAGTGATTAGCATGGAGTATGAAATGCATATCTCGTGCTTGTAGAGTATGAACATACTCTAGAAGGTACTAGAAATACTAGTTGTTATTCATAGTATTAGGACAATATTAGATCACTGATGATATTTTAAAAAGCCCTTAAATGATATAGTTAGGGATGGTTTTCATTGTGTGTACCAGAATACCTAATTAATAGGAGGTTGAACTCATAACAATTTATTTTTCTTACCCTGAGAAGACTCTTGAAGAGATATCTGCTAACATTGGCTGAGTTGCTTAACAGTGTCAGGGTTAACCTTCTGTAATTTTCTTGGCTTTTCCTTAGTGTTTGCTAGGTGGTTGCTCCTGGTCCAAGCATCATCTTGTTATGCCATGTTGAGGCGTGATTGATAGCAGTGTCTGTGTTTTACTAGGGAACCAAGAACCTGCCTGGAATCTTTGCAGCAAAACAGATTTCCCCTAAGTTTTCTGGCCAAAATTGGTTCACGCGGCCACCTCTAACTGTAAGGAGGTCTGAGAGAGTATGAATCAGCATTTCTTGCCTCTGGTGGAGATGGGGAAGGGAGAGGAATTTGGAAGTAGGTGCTAGGTTTGCTAACCAACAACACCTGCAAAATCTACCTCTTAGCTAACCAGAATCCAGATATAGTCCCTTTTTTTGAGTATGTTTTATAGAAAATTCAGGAAAGTGATATATATTCTTATCCACAGCTGCATCAATCTGAAAGTCCAGATCTGTTTGATATGTAGTTTTCTCTATCATTTCTGGATGTAGTTTGCCTGTTGGTGACCTAAAACTAAGAGAGACAAACGTGCTGCCAGCACATCAGCAAACTACATTGGATAAAGCAACCAACTGTAGTAAATCCTCCTCCTTAGTAAAAGGGACAGTAAGAAACTCGAAATATTCACTGGCCTACAGACATGCCATGCTGTACATGATGTGAATATTGAAGATTTCCTGTTGTGGTTGTGGAATAAATTCCTTAGTTAACTAATTATTCTTTTTATTTCTGTTCTTGGTGGAGGGTCACATTTGACCACAAGGTCTGGATTACCATAGCTGTCTTTAAAGTGGGTGAACTGGTGCTTCTCATTTGATGCTTGCTTTTTAAAATTGTTTTGGCTGTTTGAGAGCATTTTCCTTTCCATGTAAGTGTTGGAATAAGTTTGTCTGTGTCTGCTAATAAACTTGTTGGGATTGTGATACAAAATGTGTTGGATTTATAGTTTTGTTTAGGGAGATTTGACATCCTTACTGTGTTCAGTGTTCCAATCCATGAACATAGTAAGCCCCTTCAATAATTTGGAGTTTCATTTCTTTCAATAAAATTTTAGAACTTTTAGTATGCATATTCCAAAACAGTTTTGTTAGATTTATACATAAATGTTTCATTTTCTTTGAAGTAATGTAAGTGGCATTGCTTTTTTTTTGTTTTCTATTTCATGTATTAGCTAGTGTATACAAATGTTGATTTCTGTTTGGTGATCTTATATTTGTGACTTTGTGACTCATTAGTTTTGGAATTTTTTTTTTTTTTAACTCTGGGTTTTTCTACCTAGATAATCATGCTGTACAGTTTTGTTCTTCCTTTTTGATCTGTATGCATTCTACTTTTTCTTCTTTTGCTGGCTAGACTTTACTATATTGAATATGAATGGTGAGATTGGACTTGTCTTCATCTTAGGGGGAAAGAATTCAATCTTTTGACCATTAAGTAAATTATAGGATGGTGATGACTATTATTTTTGCTAGATGCTCTTCATAGGTTTGAAGTGAGTCTTTTCTCAGTTTTCTGAGTGTTTTGGTCATGAATGGATGTTAGCTCCTCTGTAGATAATATTACTATGATGGGGAATGGGATTATTCTTTTTTGTTGAACTAGAGTAGTAAATAAATGGTACCATGAGAAAGATTGTTTCTGAGACATACCAAGGTACCAAAGATATCACCTGGCTCTTAGGCAACTAAACATATTCTGTATGAAGGGGAAGATTTATAAATATAATTATATGAAAATATTATTTCTTCTTTTTGGCTTTTAAAATAAATATTCCTTCAGTTTTTTAAAAAGTGCACTTTGTCAGTAGTTTTCCTGGTTCTGACATTGTTCCCATAAAAACTGGTTCTTATTTTACTACTGGAGAAAAACATTTCCATGTGGTTAGAAAGCCATGTTCTATGTTTTATAGTGACTTCTAGTCTCTAGCATTTTTTGTGTCACAGCTATATATCCTCGTATTGCAGAGCATCTTGCCTCTCAAATCTACCCCTAGTTTCACAAATAAAATCAAAAAAAGAAAGAAGATATTATCTACAGAAAAACTACAAAAACATTTCAAACTCCACCTTTTTTCCCCTGAGCTCTTCACTCAGCATGTGAAATACTTTAGTGTATATTTCCTCTGTAATTACTCTCCTATAAAGCCATAACATAGCCATCAAAACTTGGGAATTAATCTTTAGGTAATGTTGCCACTTAATCTTAGAACCTTATTTATATTACCCAGGTAATACCATTTGTAGCAAAAGGATGCAGTTTGTAATCATTTTACATTGAGTTGTCATGTCTCTAATTTGGATCAGTTTTTGTTTTTCCTTTATATCTTTGATGTCTTTGAAGAGTTCAGGCCAGTTATTTGAATGATTATCCCTCCATTTGGGACAGTGGTGAGTAGTTTATTTGTGAATAGGTTCATGTTACACATCTTTGGCAGGAGTATCCTCAGAAGAGATTCTGTTTTCCTCTCAGTGCATCCTGTCCAGTGGCACCTCACTCTGATTTGTCTCATTACCGGTGATGTTAAATTTGGTCACTTGATTAAGGTGGTGTTTGCTGGTTTCTCTTCTGTGTGATTATTTTTTTCCTGGTAGTCAGTATCTATTTTGTGAGAAGGTTCTTTGAAACCATGTAAATTCCTTTTCCTCTTCAGACTTTGACCCCTCCCCACTTGGACTCGTGTAATCCATGCCTTTGGGATGCCCTCCTCACCTTTTCTGGGTTCTGGTAGCAAGGCTTTCTTGAACCCTGCTTGGGTACCTCCTCCTCCCATGATGCTCTCACTGAAGATGTTGGGAAGCTGCCATCTCCTGCCCATTGTGGATGCCTTCTTCACCGCTTTGGCTTTCATGCCCCAGGTCAGACTGTCCTGTCATGCAGGTGCTCATTTCACTGTACTCCAGCGCTGATGCCTGCTGGCCGGCCCCTGCTCGGATGCCCACCTTGCCATCCTGGGCTCTGAGATGCTGCCTGTCTTTGTAGGTGCTCTCACCTGCTTAGGCTCTGATGTCTCTTGCCGAATGCTTGCTTTTGTGGTCCCCTCTGCTCTCTTTATCTCTCAGTCATTGATGCCCCATGTCCAGTCACCCTCTTGTACAAGTGCTTTTCTCCTCCTACAAGTGCCGTGACACCCTCTTTCCCTTGGATGAGCTCTCATCACCTCCCGAGGCTGCCCCTTGCCACCGTAATTACCTGCTTCTCCAACCCTTGCTGATGGCTTTCCACTGAATTGGTATAGATAGGGAGTGAAAGTTATTGTAGAAAAATGCTATTATTCATTAAATAAATGTGCAAAGCTTGATTGTTTTAGGTGTTATGAAAGAAAGAATCCCTGTTCTTGGGAGTGAAGGGAGCACACACCACTGTAACTGTCCTCAGATGGGAAGTAGATGGTGTAGACTCAGTGTGTTTCAGTTTAGCCCGTGGAGCTGAAGACCCTGCCTACTATGTTCCAGCTTATGACATCTTGCAAGTCACAACATATCTTTCTACTTCTGTTTCCTCATCCATAAGAGGGGATTATAAATACTTACCTCATGGGGCTGTTGAGGAGCTCAGATGAGATAATGTATTTGAAAATGCTTTGCAAGTGGTAAAATGCTATGCAAATGTGGTTATACAGTTCTAATTTATTACATAGTCAAAATTGAAATATATAGGAAATTAAGTCAAGCGTTTTAATTGCACTGTGACTTCTAGGCAAATTCCCTCTGATTCATAAGGCAGAGACAAGGTCAGCA
Organism: Chinchilla lanigera; assembly: GCF_000276665.1. Classification (NCBI taxonomy): domain Eukaryota; kingdom Metazoa; phylum Chordata; class Mammalia; order Rodentia; family Chinchillidae; genus Chinchilla; species Chinchilla lanigera. The sequence continues at coordinate 5,913,966 of NW_004955483.1, read as the reverse complement.
TAGTTTGTGCTTTCACTACCACTTAAGGTCCATTGTTCTGTCACCATTACTCAACCAGGCCAGCACTCCTCTTTTGAAGTCTTTTCAACCATTATGCCTCTGTGACATATTTCCACCTTCCTGATGATTTTTACCCTTGGTGTACAACAGTCTTCCCTACCCCAGGCTCCCGCTATGTATCTTCTTGGTGACATCAGCATCATTGACTGTATATGATTTTTTTTCGTGCTTCTGCAGTTGCTAGTGGCACAGTTCTGCTTGCATATGTCACCAGGTTGGGATGGCTAATACTGAAGTTACAGTCAGTTACAGAGAACTGACCTGGTCCTCCCAGGAGCTTCTGTTAACTTTGCTCATCTTTATCTTAGAGATTGGAAACCTTTTAATTCCACCCTCTGTCATCTGCTATATCTGGTCATTGCTGAGTTGTTTTATGTTTGCAAAAATCTCTTTTCCAGTTTTTTCCCATAATTAACAGCATGCTCCAGGTCCTTATTATCTAATCTCTTTATTATTGAAATGGCCTTTTTTAAGGCAGGTGTTAGAACCTCAGTTTGCTGTTCTCTGTTGAATAACTCAATGAAAAACAGTTGGGGTCTAAGGCAGTTCTCTGAGGAGCCAGTCCTTCCAGGTATGCCAGATGATACTGGGTGTGTCTCCAGAGAGCTGTACAATCGTCTAGGTGGGAGGGTTCAGCCTTGAGAGAATGACCTGCCCTGAAAATAATCAAATTATGTTGTATGCACATACCAATACATCAAAATGAATCTCACCAGTCTGTATCATTAATATACACCAGTTAAAAAAAAACTTACAGAGTGTGTCTGCTCATTAAAAAAAAATTAACCCACCCTGTTAGGCCCAGACCGATACCTGAAAATGTGTAGCATCGAAGAAGACCTGGTTTCTAGAACGTGAATTTCATTCCTGAATGAAGCTGCTGTTAACATGTTGTACATTTTCTTCTAATCTATTTTTAATGCACAGTTTCAGTTTCATTTCACTTTTATATAATTATACTATATGTATATGCTTTCATAACTTTGCTTAAGTGAAAGAAGTATTTTTTCTGTGATATTTTAGTAAGTGTAATTTTTAAACATTGCTGTACAGTGTCCCATAGAATAAAAGGTTGTGTCTTTCTTCCTGTTATAATAAAGTTCCCTGGATGAAACAACCAGATTCTCTATCAGAGCCTGACCGCCAACTTCTATTGAGTGTTTCTTTAGTTTTAATTTTTGATTGTGAGCACTTAGTCTATTATCTGCCTAGCTTGGTCTTTTGCTTATTAACCTAGCTTCCTGTCTCCTTGTTCTTTGCTTGTCCATTCATTCATTCCTTGATTCATTTATCAGTAATAAGAGCCCGTTCTCTTCTAGTTCTGAGCCTGCCTCTGGGAATTTAAAGATGAGCACTTCACTGAAGGACAATTTATTTGTGCATCCTTCCCAGGATGGGCCAGACGCATGGGAAGCAGCACCTTCCTCATTCTGTAAAGGATTTTTTTGGAAGGTAGTGTGTAAATCCCTCTGTGAAGGTTGAGTAGGAGTTTGCAGTCTCAGAGAGCTGGGAGAGACATTGAAGCAGTGAGCACAGAAAACAGAACAGGGTGACCATGTGGCTCAAGTTAGGTTGTATGTGCTACCGGCATTTAAAACCTTTTATTGAAGTAATAATTCATTTGCTATGCAATTCACTGAATTGTACATCCTTCATGAAAATGTACTGAAGCAAATAATCAAAATAAATTTTGAATCACCTAAGAAAAATAAAGTTTAAGTCTGATAAGTAGATTTGGAATTATGGGTTATTAATATTAATTTAGGAAGTTGTTCACAGTGCATTCCGTAAGACAAACTCCAGTTGAATAGTCTCGGTTGTTTTGTTACAATAATTCTCCTACCTATGTGCAGTGACGTCATAAATTATATATATGCACTTCTGTCCTCAAGAAGTCCCCTGCTCCATGACAGTGAGTCAGGTTTTTTAATAGTTCCTTTTTCCCACGTAATCTTTTAGGGTGATATTTTTCCTTCTCTTTATGGCTACTTTATTCCTGGTCTCAAATTCATAAAACATACTTGTAATTTCAGAAATTTGACACAGTCATTTTGGTGAAATTACTTATATCTATCAACTGGTTCAACAGCATTCAGACATATGACTGGCTTGTGCCTAGATGTCCCCTAAAGAGGGGTCATAGGTGGGACCTTTTCAGAGGTGACTGTTTCTAGAGTGTGTGATGCTGGGATTAAGGGTGTGTGGTTACTAAATGAGTCCACTGATGGGTTTGCGGTGCTTTTGAGTGGATAATGGGAAGGCCTATCTTGGATGTGAGTGCTGCCCACCCTAAGGGCATGTAGCCTGGATAGAGTATAAGGGCCAGGAAAAGGGTTGATCCTTGATTCTTGTTTCCTCCATACTTTGCTGCTTTACTGCCTTCCAGCCTTTTGCCTGCCATGAACTCTTTCTCCTCTGCAATGCCCCTCTGCCATGCCACCCTGCCTTAGAGCCAACTGACTACAGACTGAAACCTCTTCCAAATGTGAGCTAAATAAACCTTTCCTTCTTTAATGTTTGGTGTCAGTATTTTGTCTCAGCAAAGAGAAAAGTAACCAAGACAGCTGCTTTAATTTGTTTCTTTCCAGTGGTCATTTTCGGAATATCTCACGTGAATGTGTTGTGAGCACTGACAAATCAGAGTAGACACTAGCCTTCACAATTCAGTTTCATTATTTTAGTCATTAGAGCTTTGATGTTAGTCTTTTTTGCCCTTTGAAATCCAAAGCTTTATTTTTGAATGGCTCTTTCGTGTTTTGGTAATTTCCTTTTTTTTTTTTTTTTTCTTTCAAATTATCAAATTGGTTATTGTTTTGACCCAGCAAGTTTGCTAGGTCAAAAATTACAAGTGGCTCTTGTATTAGAGATGCTATTCTGCAATAATCTAACCTTCCCTTGACTTTTGAATTGGTCCTGAAATCTACCATTCTGAGCAGATGACTTTAATTGTGGATTTGTGCTAAACTGAAGGTTGCATGCAATCTGACTGGAAACCAGATGTTTTAGCAGTTTGCTAGTGAGTTTTTCTGAGTTAGGGTTTGCTCACTGGCTAAATAGAATTCTTTGTGCCATGTCACTTTATGTGAATAAGGCAGGAGATTTTCTAGTAGAGTACATAGATTTAAGGATGCAGTTGTATTTTGAGGTGGTTCATATTATACTTAAGGGCTTGAAAGCCCAGTGTGGCAGGAAGATAGCTTACAAGATGGGCCGGGTGAGTAGTGCCTTTGGATAGGGGCATAGTGGCCAAGTCATGCACTGTCCTTAACGTTCACTGCTATGTACATTGGCTCATGGTTTATAAAACCCATTTAACTTATAGATGTCCTGTTTACGGTTCTTTACACACAGTAACTTTTTTTTTTTTCCCAGTACCAGGAATCAAACTCACGACCTTGCGCTTGCCAGGCAGGTGCTGTGCTGCTGAGCTAAATCCCCAGGCCCTTCACACAGTAACTTGAGAAGTAATTACATGTGAGGACCAACAGAACTGCTGAATTAGGAATGAGGACAGGAATATTAGCAGTGTTCTTTTCTGCATAGTACAAAGTCTGCCTTTTTGATTATGACCAGGACTACTTAGCTATATAATTAGTTTTCAATAGTTATTGGTAGAATTTTGGTAGCTATTAATTTTCACTTAAAAGAAAAAGACCTTTTTTCCTTTATATATAAACAGTTCAAACTGGCCCTTAGTTTCCTCATCTTATTTCTGTGAAGCTCTGAGCAGGATGATTTTAAAAGAACAAACTCATTATGTGGATAATTTTTAAGAAAAAAATGCCTCCTGTAGGAGCTGTGTTCGGCCTCACTTAGACTCCTGACACTCACCAGCTCTGCGTAGCTGAGGGCTGCTCTTAAGCCCAGAATTTCAGGCTGGGAGCTGTGGCTTCTCTCGGTCAGTCATCTGTTCTCCTTTACCCTTCTCCTCTTCTTCCCTGCGCCTCCTTCCACCCGGCTCATGGAAGAATACTTTGCTTTCTTTCTTTTTTTATTTTTCCCTCCCTCCCTCCCCGCTTCTTTTCTGCCCTCGCTCCTTGAATCCCTGCTTCTCTCTCTCCTTCTTTTCCCTTCCCCTTCTTTCCCCTCCCTCCTTTCTGCCTCCCCGCCTTGCCCCCATGGACCTCTGGGCCTGCAGCTCTCAATCACTGACCCACGCCCCCAGCTGGGGAGAGTTCTTCCTAATGAATCATTTTCATTGCTTCTAGAGAACATGGTCCCACCATGCCACGTGTTACACTGTTCTTTACAGTCCATGTAAAGAACAGTAAATGAAATATAGAGGGAAAGATTGATTCATTTGCCAGAATTTCTATTTTGTCTCTTTTTTTTAAGTTTCAAGGAGTTATTTTTCAAGATGGGTGCCTTTGAATTTCTTATTCAAGTGTACCATATTCTCTAGGTTTTTGGTAGTCTCTCAATGGTTTGTATTATATAAATAAACTTCCTGAGGATGATTAAGCATAGTGGACATTCATACTGTTTGGGCTTGAGTTGTCTTCTAGAGGTCTGTGGTAAAGAAACTCTCAAAAAAGGTTTTTGGGTCCAGAGCAATCCAATTTTTTTTCCCTTGTTTGTTTTACTCTTAGTGAACTTTTATTTGTGCAGCCTACTACCCTCCTCCCTGAAATCTGTGAATAGATTCCTTTTTTGTTTTATGCCACTCCTCCCGTTGACTTTCAAATGGAAGAGTTGTGTAAGATAAATGTTTTGTTCTCTTGTCTGTGTGAGCCATACAGAAGCCTGCAGGGCAGGGAAGGTGGCCACCAGGGCCTGTGCTTTGGGGCATGATCCTGCATTCATGATTAATTCTCCCTTTGCTTCCCTGTCTCAGACCGGGAGCTGACGTGTTCAAAACCTTGGAAATTTTGGAAATAGTGAAATAGCTGCTTTTGAAGTCTAATTATTAGTTTTCTTAGAAATAGCATGAGACACCCTCAAGGCCATGTGGTACTTCTCAGTTTAGTTTTAGATATTATCTGCATTATTTTTGAGCAAGAGGCAAAAGAGCCACTAATAAGGCATGCTAATTTCCTTAAATTCACAGTCTGTGGAGTCAGCGTGTCTGGATTTCTGATCCCAGCCCACCCTTTTACTGTGTGATTTTAGGAAAGTTACTTGCTAAGCTTTAGATTCCTTCCTTATAAAATTGGAATTAAAATGAACCCAACTCAAATTGGGAGGATTATATGAGAAAATGAAATGTGACATTCTTGGCTTACTGCTGGACACAGAATATGTACTCAATAATGTTAGCCTTTATCATGATTATTAAGCAGATTTTTATCACTTTAGATATAAAAATAATTTCTAGCATATATAAAGAAATAGTTTAGAAACAAAGTAGGTTTTGATTAAAAACTAGTTTGTTTCTGTTTCCCTAAACTTGAGGTGGATGGTTTGTTGATGACCATCATTTTCCTGGTTCAGTCAACCCAAAAACTTTTACTAGGGGGAGAAAGTCCCTTAGAACATGTATATCAGCCTGGTGTGGTGGTACAAATATGTAATCCCAGCTCTTGGGAGGCTGAGGCAGGAGGATTGTTTTGAGTCTCAGGCCAGCCCTAGGATACATAGTGAGTTCAAGACAAATGTGAACTACGTAGTGAGACCTTGTCTCAAAAAACCAAACCACAGCAACCAAAAAGAAAGAAAGAAAAAAAGAAAATGTGTATCAGGTCACTGTGTTTTGATGGATCACAGCAGGAAAATAGCTTAGATTCTGTCTTTTGAGTGAAAGGAAGCTATTGAAAGTAAGCAAAATATGGAGAAAAAACCAAAATATTTTTAAAAGGCTTGATTAAGAGAAAAAAGGAACACATACTTTTAAAATTTAAACAACACAGATGGAGTATAAATTAAATATTCTAGTGCCTCTTTACAGAATTAAAGTTTTAAAATTCATAAAAGCAATGTCCACACAAGCTTTAAAGAACAAAAAAGAGAAGGAAATAAAAGGCGCTCATGAATACTATGTTGGAGAGACTGAAATTTCATCACCACGTCAGGTTCATATATGCTTTGCTCACAGCAGTATGACCATTGTCTTTTTCATTTTTGAAACACAAATGAGATACTAGATATTCTTTTCCATACCTTTCCTTGTTTTACCTTACAATGTAACCAGGATTATTTCAGCTGTAGTCCTGTGTTGATTTCCCATTGCTATGACAAAATACCTGAGAAAATCAATGTGGAGGAGGAAAAGTTTATTTTAATTTGGGTTTCAGAGGTTTTAGTCCATAGTTCTTGGTTCTGATGCTCCGTGCTCAGAGAGAGGCAGAACATAGAGGAAGCTGCTCACCTTGTGGCGTCTGGGGAACAATGAGAGACTGGGGAAAGGGCTAGAGTCCCAGTGTTCCCTTCAAGGGCATGCCCTTAGTGACCTAACCTTCTCCTACCGGCTCCCACCTGCAACAGTTTGCACCACCCCCCGTAGCACCAAAGACTGAGGAACAAGCCCTTAATGTACAAGCCTTTAAGACATTTAAGGGGAAACATTTAAGATTCAAACCATTGCAAATCCTGCAATTTATTTAACCAGTCTTTCTATAATGGATAGACAGCCTCTCTAGGCTTTTTGCTATGTTTAATAGTCTTCAGTGAGAACTTTTAAGCTTACATATACACATACACGCACACACACACATATATATATATATATATATATATATATATATATATATATGTGAGTATGTGATGCCCATCCTATAAACATGTGTAGGAGAAACTCCAGTGTGCACGCACATGTTTCATAGCTATTCTCACCTTGCCTTTCGGGTAGCTTTGTGAAGAGTAAAAGGCTGCCAGTGTCCCCCATTCTTTTGCCTTCACTAGATAGCATCATAAACAGCATCACTGTTTTAAAATATTTTCTAGTTTGATATAAGCATATAGCATCTCATTTGAAATTAAGTGAGGTCAATGTATATCAGAATATATTCCTAATAGATAAGAGATACAGATGTAAAGCCATATCTGTGTATTAGAAGAAAACACAGATGAATTCCTTGGTGATCTGGGAGGAGAAGAAATGTCTTCATTATGACTCAAAATTGAGAAGCAATAAGAGATAAAGGTAGTACCTTTGACATGGTAGAAATAAAAATGTATGAAGAAACTATAAAACTTGGAATGAAAAACTGGGAAAAATCATTACAGGCTTACTTGATACAGAATTAATACCCTCTGGCTTGTTTCTGTAAGTGAAGTAAAAGTTGAGGTAAAATGACCATTAGGTTGATGGAAAAATTGGTATAAGATTGGGACAAATGGAAAACAAATAAGCAAATACCCCTAAAACAAAATTTGTGAAACATGAATAGTTGCTCAACTCATAATAAGAGAAATATATATTAAATCCTTGCTGGGATTCTGTTTCCTCTGGGTCCAGAGGTTTGATAGCCCACTTAGTTGGCTACCCTGAAGGGTTTAGGCTTCTAAACTAGATCTGTATCATGGCTTTATCACTGGCAGCATTTGGTTATGTGCATGTGCTCTTAGCTGCATACCTGGAGTTATCAGTGCTCCGGGCCAAAATCTCAGAGTGGGTAGAATTCTTCCTTGGGTCTTCTCTAAGCCTGTGCTCCAAGCATAGTATCTTCTTACCTATGCTTCCTTCCCCTGGTCCATTGTTGTTCATCTTCTCAGTGCCGTTCTGTAATACTGCTCTTCTTCCCAGAGCACTGGAAAGTCCCATTTGAGTCTTCTGAGTCAGTCAAGACCATCTCTTGTTCAGAGGCATTTAATGACCAAATCATCTACACATGGTAGTGTGTTCATACATTCATTTTATTTGGAACATGAGGTTCTGGAAGACAGGTCTTCTGGTATTTCCTGCTTGTTCTAGATGTTACCATTCCAAGGTAGACATGTCAACCTGGCTTACTTTCTCCTTTGGAGATGTGTTCCTTGGAGCTCTTCTGTATGAATGGTTGAAATGGGGATGTGCCTTAAGATTGTCAAGAACATGAGCATAATGGACTACTGCCTAAGTTGGCTTCAAACTCTTGGACTCCAACGATCATCCTGCCATCTTTCCTCTCTGGAAGAAGTGTTACGCATTGGATAATGTTGATGCCACCTGAGAACTCAACATATTTTCATGAGAAGGTAACACATGGGAAACCAGTGTTCTTTATTTGCAAACAGCCATTCAGTTTTCCTTTGCTTTGGTAGGAAGATTGTTTTCTGTGCTATTTAGTAAAAAGGGCCTTTGCTAGGTAATTGTGGGGCATAATTGACAATTCTGTTTTTAAAAATGCTTTCTTTTTTAGACTTATGTGACACCATGTTCCCCAGTTTTCTTTTCCTTCTTAGTGACTATTCCTTTTAACAAATTTGATAATTTTTTAAAGGACTATCTAGGTTGGCCCAAACTTCCGGGCTCAAGTGGTCCTTCTGCTTCAATCTCCAGAGTACTAGGACTACAGGCATGACTTACCATACCAGCTTTCTCTTTACATCTTAACTTCTCTACCAGATAACTGCATGACCTGTATATCTCCTCCCTCTTCCGCTCCTTGATTGATGATATCACAGCATGTATAGGAAAGGACTAAATCACTTTTCTGAAAGACTCCCATCCCTGAACATCTGTTTCATATGTACAAATTCCAGCTGGGAATTTAATAGGGATCTTAAAAGTAACATGGCGAAACAAAACTGTCGATTCCCTATTCTTCAAATCTGCCTCCAGGCCTTCTTCATGTCAATAAATGGCAGCACAAACAGCTCAGGACAAAATCCTTGACATATGCTTAATAATCCAGCTTGATTCTTTCTTGCACATCTCTTATTTAACTTTGCTGTTAATTCTCTTGACTCTCTGCTGCTGTTTGTTCAAGTGTCCCCCAAAGATTCATCTGTTAAAGGCTCAAACTCCTATCTTATCAGAGATTTTTTACAAATTTGTTTATGTTTTAAGGACTGACCAGATTGGCCTTGAACTCCTGGGTTCAAATGATTTTCCTGCTTTGACCTCTTGAGTGCTGGGACTACAGGTGCACTCCACCATGCCTGGCTTCCTTTTTACATTTTAACTTCTTGGGAGGTAGTGAAACTTTGCAAAGGCAGGGTGTAGTAGAAGATCCTTAGGTCTTTGGCAGTGTGACCCTAAGGGGAGTATAGGACCTAAGTCTGTTTCACTTTCTCTCTTTTGCTTCCTGGCTATGAGATGAGTGTTTTTACTCTGCCATGCCCTCTTGCCATTATGGTTTGCTTAGCCATAGCCTAAAACAAAGGGGCCAATTCATTATGGACTAGAACTTTCAAATGTGTGAGCTCAAGTAAACCCTTTCTCTTTAAAGTTATTAATCTCAGGTATTTTGTTGTAGTGATAGACAGCTGATTAACACAGTTTACTTCCAAAGTATGTCCCAGCTCGCTTCTCACTCTTGCAGTTCTATATCCCTGTCCATGTTACTGCGGTCTTTTATTTACTGTTGACCTAGTATATCAGCTTTTCGCTTGTTTTGTTGATTTAACACTCCCCCCTACCCCCACCAACCTTTGCTTTTGCTGTGTTGTGCCAGAAAAACTGTTGACTGATTCAGAGACTCCTGTGGCTTATAGGGGCCCTGCACTTATCAATGGATTTAGTCCACTAATGTTCATAGCTGAATGTGCTAGTAGGAGGTGGGCCCTGTGCTCTGCTCGGCTTCCCTGTTGCCACGAAGTGAGCAGCTTTGCTCCACCAGGCCTTCTACCATGATGTTCCTGCCTTGCAGCCAGCTGACCATGGACTGAAACCTCTGAAACAATGAGCCAGAGTTTTGTTCTGAAGTTGTGGTGTCAGATATTTTCTTTTGTCAGCAGGAGAGCAGACCACTGCCCCACGTAGAGTCTTCACAGTGCTACCAGAGTGGTTTTTCTGAATTAGTAATTAGTTCATGTAGGGAATCTGTAGTGTCCTCACTTAGAGAAAAAGTTCTTAATTTGCCAGTGGGAATCCAATGATATTCCAAAGTGGATTAAACCAAAGAATCTGACCTTTGTCTGCACCTCTGACATTTTTCTCCGAGCTTTCCATATCCATTCACCCTCTGTTCCTAGACATAAGAGAACTAGTTTTGTTTCATGACCTTTGTATGTGCACTCTTCCTTTCCATTCTTGCATGGCAGATTCCTTCCCATCATTTGCTGCAACTCAGATTCAACTTCCAGGAGAGGCTTTTTTGTCTGTCCATACCCTGACTAAACATCTTCATGTTATCAAGTGAATTTACTTTGTTATCAACCTGAATTTACCTTCATGTTATCAACCTGAATTTACGTGCTTATTTTTCTTTTTTTTTAAATTTATTTTTTAATTTTTTAAAGTAAGACTTCCTCATAATGACTCTGAACTCCTTGAGGAGACTTCCTTTCGCAGGCATGTCCCTAGTACCTCTTGTAGAGTCTGTCACGTAAGAAATCTTTACTCTGTGTGGCTTTTGATTGATGTATACCTTTAAGTAGAATCATCTTTGGATAATATTCAATAAGATGTACTAACACAATGTGGAGTTCAGAAATAATTGGATATTGACCATGGTATTCTCTCTTGCATGCTCATGGCCCCCTCATGCTATAGTGTGTACTTCTGTTTTGGGGGTGAAGGTCCTAGGAATTGAACTCAGGACCTCATGTTTACCAGGCAGGTGCTGCATTGCTGTGCTATATCTCTGCCCCTGTAGACTATACTTCTTTTCCTACTTTTACTTGGCCCAAACTTGCTCTGTAGAGCCTGTTTCTTTTCCTACCTTTAATAAAACTTTCCTCCTGTTTAAAAAACGAGAGACATAATCGAGTATCTCTGGAGTCCATTGAAAAGTGATGCTCTTTCTCTCTTGTGGCATGGCTTTCTAAAAGGTTCTATAACTTTGAAGGCACTGTGGTATAGTCATAGTATTCCTGTTGATTGCAGTTATTGGACCCACAATCACTTTATTCCAGAAGTCACCATTGGCGCAATTTGAATACAAAATAGACAAAGTAGAATAATTTTTTTTATTTATTGCTGGTGTTTCCTGGGAGAAAGATGGTGCTATGAATTGTCTAATAACTTCAAGGTAACTGCAAAGAATATGTCAGGATACAAAGCTGGCATCTGGTATAGATAGTTTGTCATTAGGATTGGCTATTTACTTGTTTCTTAAAAAAATAAATCCATAGTCATTATATTTTTTTATCATTAGTTAACAGATCTCCATGACTTTTTCCTTATCTATAATGCATTACTCATAGTAATGACCTGTCTTTCCAAGATTTGATATTAACTCAGTAAATATTTAATAGTTGTCTGTCATGTACCAGGAACTGAAACAAGTTGTAGGGATATAGCTATGAATAAGGTAAAAACCTCAGTCCTAACTATTTGTTAAATGAATCATTGTCTCTTTTGAAACTTATTTCAGATCCTCATTGGCCTTCTGAGCTTTTGGAATCAGTGCTATAGGCACGAGGTCTCACACACTGATCTCTCTGTCATTCTCTTCTCATCCTACACCTACTCGCACATTGGTTAGTGTCCCATGGCTATTTGAATGCCTGTTCTATACCCTTCACTGTATTAATATTTAGATATCCAGAGAACAGCTGATTAAAATGTTGTCTTCAGGATCTCTTAATAGAGACAGACTGGAAAATGAATGCTTTTAACATAGAATTATAAAGTGTAAGAATATTCTTAGCACACAGTCTGTTAGGGTAGTGCAGAGAAAGAGATCTAACAAGCCTGAAGCTGAAACTGAAGGGTGAGAAGGAATTTGTGTGATTGCACGAAGATGAAAATAGGGGAAAATGAGTATAGAAGTTGGGGAGGCAGGCAGCTAGATCTGGGTAGGCTTTGAATACCAACTGTCAATCACTGGAAGAATCGGATGGTACTAACATGAGATTGATAGAGGAATGGTCTTTTCAATGGCACTGTGGGGGAATGATGTGTAAGGAACAGAGAAGGTAGGTAGGTACTCTTCTGTGTTTTGCAGGGGAGTGACATAATCAGGGTTATGTTGTATGAAAGGCCACTTTTGCTGTTGGGCGGAGAAGCAGGCCATTAGGGTGCTGGGGGGCTGTGAATGGAAGGTCGAGATGGGTCAGGAAGGAATCATAGGATCAGCTGGCATACAGTGATAAGGAGTTGCCCTTGCTTTTTATTTTATAAGGAATTTTTTAAAACTCTGACTCTTTACAAAACAATTTTGCTATATTTATAAAAAACATTGGGGTGAAAAAGTTATTTCCAAATTATCAGAAGCTCCGATTTGGGTGCCATCCTTCCAACCTGATGCTCTAACTTAACTCTCCTTCCCAGATAGCACATGTACACAGAGATGTCTGCGCGCGCACTTGGTTCTTTATGCCATTTGCTTCTGTTCTTACCGGAATGCTGTTGAAAGGGCTAGTTTTCCTTTCGTTATGGTAATCCTATTTTAATGAACAAGGTCCTTTTAGGCAACTGGGGTATTGAAAAGGAAGGCAGACTGCTAGGTACTGTAGAGATTTTTAAGTTCATTTAATAAACATAGTTTGGGTTATTTATTCCATTGCAAGTATGTTTATTATATTTGCTAACAGTATTTAATCAAACTGGTGATAGAAATGACTAATTTTGAGGTAAATCATTAGTTCTTGAAGGCAGACAAGTTGCTGTTTTTAATAACTTCTCAAACTGAAGAATACTCAGTATCTGCTCATTCCTATGCCTGAATGATGTTAACACAGTCTAAAAGGGAGCAGTTAATTTTATATGCAGAGAAGATTAGGTCAGTTTCATTTTTGTTTGTGGAATTATTAAATAGTACTCTTGCACACTGAAAATTACGGAAGATAATGTTCGTCCTCAGTGCATTTTCAGTGAAAAGATGCAGCACAGAATACACATTTTTGTTTTTATTGCTTGTGAATATTTCCATATTACAGCAATTACCTACTGTCGTATAATTGGCTGTTTACTTGCCTCTAACACTGCCCCCCCCATCGGTCTCCTACCATCTGGGTAAGCACTTGGAGATTTTTGATGTGATTAAATGTGATACTTAACTTTTCTTTTTTGTGTTCATTTTTATTTTTATTAGAAAATCCTTCTGAAGCAGATTTATGGCTCCTCAACAGTTGTACTGTAAAAAACCCAGCTGAAGACCACTTTAGAAACTCAATTAAGTAAGTAGAAACTTTTTCTCCCCAATTTTTGATAATCAAGGTAAGAATAGCAGCAAATTAGTCATGAAAAGATTTGTAAGTATGATGATAAATATTGGGCATTTATAAAAAATACTGTGAATTCTATTTTACTGTTTTGAGTTTAGCTGATAAAGAACAAAGCTTTCATGAGAAAAGCTTTTCTAATACAATTTTTGTATTTGTGTGGTTAGCTAGGAGGTGATTTCAATGTTTGTTAAGTGTTCTCTGTGTTCTTTCTGAAGAACCCAGTGCAGACTTTGTGTGCTTGCGTCATACAGTTGTTACCTCTTCTCTCTTCTCTGCCTGCCAGCCCTCTTCTAGGTGCTGTGAGGCCTGCCCTACACAGGAATGACACCGGGTAACTGGCACATAAGTCCTTTTTGCTTTGTTCCCTCAGGTTAAGGTGGAAAAAGTGTCCTCTTTTATGTGTGCTCTATACATTATCCCACCACCTCCTGTGATGATCCTCATTCTGTAAATTATTTCTTCATTCTATATTTTCAGCCTGTCCGACCCCATTGGTGCCTTTCCATCAGCATTTAGGTCTAACCAACCCCCAATGCCCCTCTTAGCTTTTATCCTGTTTTTCTCTTGTCCAGCCAGACTTCTTAAGGTTTCCCATTTCTTTACTTTATTCTCCAATGTATTCCTCTCCTCTTCATTGTGATTATTGTAAAATACATTATTGAAACCCTTTAGTTTACATAATAAGCCTACACCTGTAAATCCAGCATAAGAAATGCATTGTCAAGACTGTAGACATAGCCATGTGTCTCTCTTTTAATCACACTCCCAACAAGTAAATTTTTTTTTTGTATTGGTGATACCCAGGGCCTTCACACTGAGCTTCACACCAGCCCTTTTTCTGTTTTTAATTTTCTGACAGGATCTTGCTAAGTTGCTTAGACTGGGCTCAAACTTACGTTTCTTCTGCTTCAGTCTCCCAGAGTGCTGGGATTACCTGACTCAAGAAGTAACCTTTATCCTGCCGTTCTTTGAGCCATTCTTTTATCTTGGTTGGTAGATTGTCATCTAATAAGTGTATTTTAAAACAAACTAGTTTGAACTGTATTTATTGGTCTTATACTACTTGTATTCTTCTGAGATTTGCCTCTAATTTTATTCATCTTGATGAATATACAGTGACCCTAACTATTCATGAAGATTAGTGACTTTTTTCTGTCAGGAATTCAACCCATAGCAGCACTCATGTTAGGCCTGTCCTCTACCATTAAGCATTCAGGCCCTCTTTTTTCTTATTGATAGTTTTAGTTCTTCCCAGGGTTTTGTCTTTATGAACACTTTCACTATGAGTAATTTAAGCATTTTCTGGTGCAGGTGGGTAAGGGTTATTTCAGGATACGTACCTCATAGGTGAATGATTGGGTCCTAAATGTGTTCACATTCAGACCTCAGTGGGTAATGCCAATCTCTTCTTGAAAATGATGTACTGGTATTCATTCCCTTCAGGAATGGGTGAGTATGATTGGTTATGCCCTATTCTCGGTATATGCGATATAGTCAGGATTCTACATTTTTCCAAATTGCTTGGTGAAGATGCTATTTTATTGTGATGTTAGTTTGTGTTTTCATGATCATAGATGAAGTTGAGCATTTTAAAATCTGCGTATTGGCCAGTTGTATTTCCAATTTTTATGAAATGGCTTGTCTGTTTTCTTGTTGAGTTTTTATATTTATTAGTTTTTATATTTGTTATTTATTTTTTATATTTGTTTATTATTATAATATATGTGTTCTGTTTACTGATCTTTAGATAGTATATATATTTTATTTTCTCCCAATTGTGATTTATCTTTTCACTTTTAAAAATTACATGTTTTGATGGCTTTAAATTGTGATTTGACATTCTTTAAGTCTTTACTTTTGGTCTTTTCTTAAAAAAATTTCCCTTAACTTGACGCTATTAAAATAGTACCTTATATTTCTTCTGTTAGGTTCAGGCTTTTACATCTTACATTTAGGTCTGTAATCCATTTAGAGTTGATTTTTTGGAGAGGAGATGAGTATGGTACTGGGAAGTGGTCCAATTTAATTGTTTCCATGGAGATATCCATCCACTAGCTCCTATATCACTTAACAGTTTTCTTTTAAACTGTGTTTTCTTTTACCTCTGTATTACCCAGTGAATCATGTATTGTTATCCATAGATGTTTTGGATTCTGTCTCTTGGCCCTCTTTTTCCTATTGGTCTATTTCTTTATTCTGGTTCTTATTTTGTAATGTCATAAGTAGTACAGATTTACACTAAGTCTAGCTACTGGAAAGTGTCAGTATATCTTTGTAGTTAAGAGTGTCCTGACTGTTCTTTGCTCATTACCCTTCCATATAAATTTAAAATCAGTTTTGAAGTTCAACAAGGAATACTAGTGTGATTTTGATTATGATTGCTTAGAAATTTTAGATGACTTTTGGCAAAAATTGAATCTTCATCATTTTGAGTTTTCTGTACTATGAATAAGGTATAGTTAAGTATCACTTAATGACAGATTTATTTGAAAAATGCACAGTTAGGCAGTTTTGTCCTATGTATTTAGACTAACTGAGATGTCACCAGGCAATGTAACCATATGAGACCACTGTGGTATGTGTGGTCTGTTGTTGACCAAAACATCATTATATGGTGCATGGGTGTATTTAGGTCTGCTTAGATGTTCAACAAAGTTTTGATACTCTTAAGGTCCTATGCTTTTAAAATATTTTAAAAATATTTTTCCCTTAACAATGTTAATATTGAGTTGTTTCAGTAACATCGTTTAAAGGCATCTCTTTTCTCCCTTTATCTGTGCAGTGTTTTATATCTTTGTACTATTATAAATGGTGAATTATAAAATATCGTCTATAGTGTTTGCATCCTTGGCCTCATCCTTGGTCTCAAAGGCTTAATTCTAGCCGCAGTGTGAAGAATGGCTGGGTGTAAGGGACAGTTGAGGTCAAGATTTGAGTTAGGCTGGAGCTGCAGTAGTCCAGGTACTGAGGGTCTCATTTGAAGTGGAGGCACTTTGGCAGAAAGGAGTTGATGTTTTTTGAAGGAAGAATTCCTAGCAAGTCCAACATCGTAGAAGACTCTGAGTTTCTGACTAGAATGAAGTAGGGAATTTCAGGAGGGAGTTGAATTTAACCTACACTTGTTTGTTTGTTTTTTTTTTTTGTACCAGGGATCACACTCACGACCTTGTGCTTACCAGGCAGGCACTTATACCACTGGGCTGTATCCCCAGCCCCAACTTGTTTTATTTTTGAGCATGTTATATTTTGAAGTCACAGATAAATATTTTAATAGAGAATGAATATATTTGACTTTTATTGAATATCCTCTGTGTGCAAGCACTGTTTCGTGTGCTTTACATGGATTGAGTATCACCCAGCATAATTGTTAGAGCCCTGTGTAGAGTCTAGTTTTATTCCTGTTTTCCAGATGAAGTGTCATCTAGTTGACGGATGAAGCTCTCTAAGGATATTCAGTTTCTGAATGGTGGAGTGGGATTTTAATCTAGGCAGTCTGAATGAGAGTAATTTTGACTATTATTATTATTTTACTGTGCTTTCCACATACAGAAAGCAGGTAAGTCGTGGTAGAATTGAGGCAGATGTCAAAGAATTTAGTACCAGAAGTACAGATTTAATACTGTTGGTATAGAAGTGATAGTCAAGTGTGACAGTATCCTCAACCCAGTGCAGTAAAAGGAGCAGAGGAGTTCTTACTGAGTGAGCCATGGTAGGCAGCAAGAAGGTAGGGATGATGCAGAGGAGGCAGGGTCATCTTTAGGAGTGTGGTTCAACATAAGATACGGTGTTTGAATGATTAAGTGATGACTTCCCACTTGTCATCATCTCCTAACAAAGAACAACAAAGATGAGTAGTGGACAAACTTTACTGTACATTAACTTATACTACATACTTGTCTACATTCTTGTCTGACTTTTCTCTTTGCTGAGACAAAATATCCAACACCCAAAGTTAAAGGAAGAGAGATTTATTTTAACTACCTTTGTAGAGATATCAGTCCATAATTGGTTGGCTCCAAGGTAGCGAGATACGGCCGAGGGGCATCGCAGAGGAGAAACAGTCCATGGCAAAGTAGGTCAGGCAGAAGGCAGCAAACAGCAAGTAACAAGTGACTTCTTTTCTGTCCCTTATATCTTATCCTAGCACTGCACTGTGAATCAATCCCAGCAGCATATCGTTGATCATGGCATTACAGAGCCTGCTTCCAGCTACCTCTGAAAAATCCCTCCTATGACTTCAGGAGGCTTTGGGGGGACATCTAGAAACAAGCCAGAACAACTCTCCTCAACAGTTCTTTCTCTTTAGCCTCTTCTCTTGTGTACCTTTTGTGTTTCTTATTTACTTCTAAAGATGTTTTCATGGGAATAAAATTTAAATTTAAGGAGAGTGTGCTAGCATGTGGCCTCTTCCTTCGCTCTCACCGGGGCTGGGGATTTAGCTCAGCGGTGCAAAAGCACCTGCCTGGCAAGCGCAAGGTCATGAGTTCGGTTCCCGGTACCGGAGAAAAACCAAAAAAAAAAAAAAAAAAAAAAAAAAACCAAAAAACCAAACCTTCGCTCTCACCTCCAATTTCTTCTGCCCATGTTTGAAAATTACAGTAGCAGAGTGGGTCGTATTATTTGTCTAGCCTGGACACCTTAATCATAATGATTGCTCTACTTTGCCTTTTATTTTTGGGCAGTGCTGGGAACTGAATCCAGGGCCTTGAGGTTACAAGCAAGTCCTCTAAGTCCTCTACCACTGAGTCCTGCTGCTCACTCCCGATGTGTCATCGTCTCTGATCATCTGCTTTTGTTTCCTTTCCAGTGTGTTCTCAATATGTAATAGTTGTTTGTCTTTAATTATTCATTACTTTTGTCTATTGAGCCACCAGGCAGACCACCACCTTATCTTAAAGGAGCAAAGAAAGATATGGGTTTTTTCTTTCATTTGGCTAATATAGTCTCGTTGGTTAAGAACTAGAAGTTGAGAATTTGTGACAAGTATCTCTAAGTTTTTATAGTACAGTCAGTATATTGTTGTTGAGATAGGAGTTTTAAGTAGCAAAAGTAGAGGTAAAACTGTGTTTGCTGGGCAGCTTTTGAA
The DNA here is from genome assembly GCF_000276665.1 of Chinchilla lanigera. Lineage (NCBI taxonomy): Eukaryota > Metazoa > Chordata > Mammalia > Rodentia > Chinchillidae > Chinchilla > Chinchilla lanigera. Next base: position 5,895,629 of record NW_004955483.1, on the reverse strand, counting down.
GTTGAATGCTACTGCCTGTAGGAACTTTGAAAAACACACACTCTTCCTATGTTTTATGAGGCAGCCTGTTGGATATAGCTATTTCCTTCTGAGCATTTCTCAGTTGCCCTGTCCTTATTTTATCCATTATCCCAACTTGATTGAGACAATATGGCCTTTAACTTGAGGGGTCCTTGAGTAAATGAAAAGATCAAAAGTTTCAAAAAAAATAAAATTTGCTCTTAATGAGAGTATCAAATAAGAAAACTGCTTTGACTAGTGCTTTATAGAAATGTGGGATCTTTTCCATGCCACCTAAAGGAGGTCATTGAGAGGCTGGTGAAAATAAACACATCTTGTGTGTTCTGTATAAATGACAGGAAGAACAGCCAGCTTGCTTTGATCATGGACTGACAACCTCTGTTTGACCTTGTACATTTTAACCCAAATGGGCACTGTGGTTTAGCCATACTGATAGTGGGCAGAGAGTCATTCCCTCTTTTAACCTCTTTCGCTTGTAGAAATAAATCATAATGCTATAGGGGGTAATTTATATATCGGAGGGGAATTACTTACAAGAGCAATTGAAAATGACAAAACGGATACAGAGGAAAAGTGTGTTTGGAGCAGAGGATACCTGCTTGGTATAACATCTTTTTTCTCTAGCAAATCTCCTTACGTAACATCCTGTTGCGCAAACTTCAGAATTGCTGGATTCTAATTCCTATTGTGAAAATAGTATTTGTTTTATGTAGATTTATCCTGGAGTTCTAAACTTGAAGTTGAGGAAACTGCCAGAATATTATTTCAGTTCGAATTTATAAGTAATCTTCAAAAACCTTGACTTGTGAATCATTGCCCTTTAGCAGTTAATTAACTAATTTAAAAGAAAATAAAAACTCAGCTGCTTCTGTTGTTCTCTCAATTCAGTAGCAGTCAGGTTATTATTATTTTTAACTAAATACTATTCTACTTAATTGTAAAATTTCAGTTAAGAAATAAAATTTCAATTAAATTCCTGTGGTATTAGAAGATAAAAGCATGTTCGCTTTTTTTCTGGCCTTTTGCAAGAAACCAGTTAATGTGAGTTTTTTTGAATTAAACTTATTTTTTTAATGCTATATTTTATTGATCTTTTTGTTAAATATTTTAATTTAACTTTTCTATTTGTGTGAAGTGCTGCTTTAGTTCAGTATCAGATTTATGTTACGGTCTAAGGTGTCAGTCACAGAAATAGTGAATTATTGTTTTACTGGTCACCATCGCCTTACTTCAGCCTGCATTGCCCACAAAGAGTTTCCTGCTGTGTGGAAAGTTAGTTATGAATGCTGGACCAATGACCTCATATTATTGGTCAGGTATTGCTAAGTGAAATTTTTCTCTAAACAGTGCTATGCTGAATGAGTTTATATTTGCTATCTATTTTCAGTGTTCAGATACTTGCCAGTGGGCTGATTCCCTCCCAATCTGTTTCTGACCTTTTTCTTCCCAAGATCCAGCTGTGTATTCTCCCTCTGGATGATCCACTGACGCTTCTGGTCACCACACGTGCACCTCCTCCTTCCCGACCTCATCTCTTCTCAACAAGGGTCCCACTGTGCTGCCTGTCTTCTCGGGTTGCTAGTTTCCCTCCCCATCTTGCCCCATTCTCAAGGATCTTTCTTCCTTAATCCTTCCCTCCTCCATTTTATTTTTTTTATTTTTTTTTTTTGGTCTTTTTGAGACAGGGTCTCACTATGCAGTTCAGGCTGGCCTTGAGCTCACTTTATAGCCCAGGCTGGTCTTGAACTTTCAACGATCCTCCTGCCTCAGCCTCCAGAGTGCTGGGATTATAGGATGCGCTACCATGCTCAGCCCTCCTCCATTCTTTTTTTTTTTTTTTTTTTTTTCGGTACCAGGAATTGAACTCATGACCTCGCACTTACCAGGTAGGCGCTGTGCCGCTGAGCTAAATCCCCAGCTCCCTCCTCCATTCTTATGCCAGTGTTGTGTTCCTTGTGGCACCTGCAAGAAAACACCTTGTCTTTAGGTTTCATCAGATTGTCACAGGATGCTCATACCTTTGAATCGAATCTTTTCTCCCCATCACTACTGCTGCTGCCTTGGTTATGGTCCTCATTGTCTCCTCCCCTTAGTATTACCGTGTGGTTTATAGCTTGTTCCCAGCTCCTTTCTGTTCTAGTTAATGCATTCCCTTCCTTCAAGCTCTTTTAATGAGTTTTTCTGCCCCTACAGGATAAAGTTACATTTCTTAGTATAAATAGATATTTTAATTTTGTTCCTTCTTCCTCCTACCTCTTTTCTTGCCATTTCCCTATAGACTTTTACTCACCCCAGATTATAAAGTGTTTCAAGTACATGTTTGAAGATGCTCTTCCTGTCCCCCTGGAATATCCTCTTCTTCCCTCCCAGATGCCTGTGTGTGCTGTGCACACCGCCACCCACCCCTGCCCCACGTTCATCCTGCCTGACCAAATAGTTCATCTCGGAACCATTTCCAAGGCAGTACCTGCGAGATCATCTCCCTGCCAGTGCTCACCTCTTCCCTCCAAGGTCCGCAGAAGGATTCATGCTTTGTCCCGGGCTGCTGCTTTATCCCACGCAAATGTCTGTTGTTGCATATTACATTTTATTATTTTTTCACATTCTTGATTCTTCTATTAGATTGTGAATCATGAGGTCAGAGTATTGAGCTCAGGAAGATCTTTTTGACAAGGGTCTTTGACCCTCTAACTTTACTGTGTAATGATTTTTCCTTTTCCTGGGAAACAGCTACCACTGGTAGGCTTAAAAGACTATTTAAAAATGGTCCTCCAAGGTTGTTGTGAGTCATTTATCAGAGACAGGGTATGTATTCGCAAAAAGGGGGAAGAACATTCTAATTTTCAAATATTGTATTAAGGGGCTGTCTTTTATGAAACTGCGCTGTCTTTTTCCATTTTGCCTGTAGAGTGTGAAGAAATAGGCTCTTTTCAGAGGGAAGATCTGAAAGGGGTGAGTCACCTGGTCATGCTAGCAGGAGCCATGCTCTGCGTGGCAGGACCTTGTTTTCCCCACTGAACTAAGGAGCAGGGCTTGTTTCAGGGTGTGGCCATTGGGTTAACTGAAGCCTCTAGTCTTGAGGCAGGGGCTTGACAGATGGATAAAAACTGGGTGGTATTTGCCTTTCAGTTTGGCACATACATAGAGTTACGCAGTATATATTGTATGATTAGGTTAACCTGGCTCTTTTTGGGGGGAAGAGTTGAGGATCATCTTCTGTCAGTGTGTCAAAACGACATTGTTAATGTATTATGTTAAATGTATTATAATTTATATAAGTAATCTAAATATTTCAACATGACAACATTGCCTAACATTTCAGCATCAAATTGTATAGTTTCAGTGAAAGAGCACAAAACACCAGACACACCACCATAACTGAAAAAACAAAAAACCCCAGGGAGCTGTGGCAGAAGGCATTAGTGTTGGAAAGGTGAACTTGACACAGGAAGGCTCTTGGGAGAGGGGTGACACAGCTCCGTAAGGGCAGTGAAGTTGTCTGTCCTGCACGGAGTCATCCTTGTGCTCTCGGACAGCTTTGTAAATAGTTAGCATTGAGCTGTTCTTTGAATTGAATCGAAAACAAATTTTACTGGGTAAGTCCTCGCTTCCAGATTAGGTCTTACCATCTATCCTGAATGAATACGTTTTGCTCCCCCTCACTTATGCATATCACCGGGCTGTATAGTTTACTTTATGTTGTGGCTGGGAGTTTGTAACTGCCCCCCACACCTGCCCTGCTGCCCCCATGAGCTAGTTCATAGTTAATAATGCTAGTGAAGGAATACGCTTTCTGGAAATATTACACAAAGAAGTTTTTTATTGATTCCCAAAGTGAGGGATGAGAGTTATGGATGTCCTAAGCTGAGTTTAACTAATTTCCTGTTAAGTTCTCTAAATTACTTATCCACTAACCATGGAAAAATGCAGATGAATGGGAGAGAAGATAGAAGATTATCATGTGACATATTCCAGTGAGAAATTGGGTTGGAAAAAAGCTAGAAAGCATATTTAGGAATTGAGTTCATGGCTGAGTTTTTAAAAGGATAAAAACAAAATGAAGGCATAAACTTACAGTTAAAAGATTGGTAACTTAATTTACAAATCAGGAACAGGGAAGCAGTTCAGAGGTAAGTAAATCATTTTACAATGCAAAACTGAGTTGAGTACTTATCTAAAATCTTTTTGGAGAACAGTATTTTGCATATTTCATGATTATTGTTACATCAACAGTTGCTTTGTTTTTGCCATTTTATGCAGGCGAGTGAGTGAAAGAGGTTAGTGTATTATGTACTGGCAACAGCTGGCTGATAGCATTGAATACTTGCGTAATTAAATATATGTGTTGGCTGTTCTCCTAACTCTGTAGGTGGAGGCTCCAGAAAGCGTGCAGGAACTTGCTGTAGCAGGATTAAAGAAGAAATCAGCATGATCTAAGCCAGTTCTTTCAGCCAAGAGTGATTTCCTATTGTTTTGGTTTGAAAGACATCCTACTTATTCTTGATGTGTGTGTTTATACAACAGCAGAGGAAAAAAAAAAAAAAAAACTTACGACTTTTTTCTTCCCTTATTGTAAAGCTGTATGCTAAACATAATTTTTCTTAATTTTTAGTCACTCAGTAGTATTGTGGAATAACTGATAGTGAATCCATGAAAAACATTTCCTTTAAGTGATAGCACATGCTACAGAAATGTTTGCTGTGAACTGTTTTCGGTCCTTATGTGTGGCTGCACTTCGGTTCAGGTGTTCTCTGAGCCACCTGAATGTGGTTGCTTAGATTTTAGAGGATACCAAGACATGGTTTTCTAGATCCTGGAAAAGTGGATAGAGTGGCAGTGAAGAAGTGAAATCTATATGCAACTCTGCTTTTAGCTGATAAATGCTTTACCGTATTCTTAGGAAATAGGTGAGAATGCAAATGCTCCTCAGAGTGTATTTACCTTTTGAGCTGTTTTTATGACTAAGCCGAGGCCAGGCCCCACTGTATCTTGGAAGACAGGATGGCACTTTGTGGGTATTACATAGAGTGTGTGGACACGCTGCAGCACGGCTGTGTGTGGCTCCCCACATAAATAACTGCATTTCGTAATCTCTGTGTCTGTGTGTGTTCCGTTCCATAGTTCCTTTGGGGCAGCTGCTGTGCCTTGTGTCCGTATCCCAGTACAGCTGCTGGAGGTGGACAACAAAGACTGTGAAAGCGATGAGTGACCAGCTCAGACATTTGCTTTCTCCACTCATTCATCTTCCTTCTCCCCTCTCCCCTCTGCCTCTGTCAGAACTCTGGTCTTCCACTGTGGATTTTCACAGAGCCGTTTTTTTAATCTTTCTGATTAGTTTTCCTACTTTGAATTTAAGTTCAGCTGCTTGTCATAGAAAGCCTAGCATACAGAGGATTAAGTAAGATAGGGCATTACTTTTTCTGAAACAATGCAAAGCCCACAGTAGGTTGTTGGCTTTGCTTAGCAATTCTGGGTTGTTAGAGCTGCAGTCTCTGTAGTTTTATTGGTTTTTTCCTCATGGTGTCAAATGCTTGTTGCTTTCCAGCCATCACATGTGCTTTCCCAAAAGGAGACAGTAACAAAGGAGGCATGCCAGCTGAGACTATCTTTCCTTTAAAGGAGCCTGATTGGAAGTGTGACTCAAAACTCTGGTTGTACATCTCACTGTCTGGCACCACATCCAAGGACTATTTCCATTTATAAGAGAGGCTGGGAAGTGTATTCTTGTGTTCTGGCCTGGGCACATTGTTGCTCCCAAGCAGAGGTGGGCTTCTGTTTGAAAAGAAGAGAGGGAGACTGCTCACTGGGGCTGACTTCTTGGCTCTATTAGAGGGTGCACACTGTGGAGCAGGACAGGGATTTTATTTGTCATTGAACAGAAGCTGTGCAGGAAGTGGGTACTCAACATACTTGCGAACAAACCACCCTTCTTTCTGTGTTACCTTTATTCGGAACATTTAAGAAATTACATTGGGAAACATTCCCTGCCCCGCCTTTTTAAATCCCAAGTTGTCTTTGAAGAAGTAATAACAGAATGAACTTTCTGTGGACAGAGTTCATGGCACACATATGGCACACACACACTTTTTACAACAAATTTGGGTCTTGCTTTATTTTTATTGTTTTTGGCAGTACTGAGGCTTGGATCCAGGAACTTCTCACTGAGCTCCATTCCTAGCCCTTTTAATTTTTTTAAATTTTGAGACAGGGTCTCCCTAAGTTGCTAAAGTTGCCTGGGCTGGACTCAAACTTTGATCTTCTTGCTTCGGCCTCCCAGAGTGTAGGTATGTACCATCTGCTTGGCATATTTTGTACTTTTAAGAAGTAAAATGACCACATTTGAAATGAAACCTGTAAGGAAAGTATGCATTTTTCATTGTTTCTGCTCCAGCTCTGTCGTATAGTAATTATGACCCTAGTTTTGAAACTAGAAATTTCAAAAGAATTTAGACAGGAACAAGAGTACAGTTTGTAATGATTATCACGGAGGGAAGTCTTGACCAATTAGATAAAAGTTCCAAAGAGAGTTAAATTCTTTTTATAATTAAATGTTAGAAAATAGTACCTTGTATAATTCTAGACGGTTTAAGGTGAGAACAATGCTTCCTTTCACTAAGATAGAAACGTAATATTTTAGGTTTAACTTGAAGAAAATGAAGAATTAGGTGAAAATCTAGCCAAAGGGAAGGGCTTATTGTAGGTTGGTCCATTGGATGCCGTTAGAGGGAAGTTCATGTAGAATACAACCTCCACTTTTGCAAGTGTCTTTTTTGTGTGTGCGTACAGAGACACAGTAGCTCACCCTTTATGCCAACCAATGATGTGCTTTCAAACTAGTATTATCTTTATTACAGAAGAGATCAGGTAAACAAGTGTATGGCAAAGCTAGAAAGTTTAATTTGGAGCTTTCCTTAAATACCTGTCAATATTTTATGATACTTAATGAAGGAAACTTTTTCTTTAAATGAGAAAATGGTTTGAATCAATATTTTATAATATTTTGGTCATCCATAGTTGAAACACTAATTCATTGTTTAAATAATAAAGGATTTGGTGTTATTTAACAAATTAAATTTAAATATTTAAATGATAATAAAAATGAATTAGTAGATATTCCATTGAGCAAACTCTAAGAAACTTTAAAAATTTTCTTTGTAGGCCACAAGCTTTTTCTTATTTTTCTTATCATTTCAGTTAATTGTACACAGAGCAATTTGAAATACCCTAACTTAGTAATTGGTAAAAGGTGGCTTGAGTGCTGCGCAGTATATTTTGGACTTTTAAAAATCAGGGAGCTGGAGTAGTGGTGCACAGCTATGATCCTAGCAGGCAGGAGACTGAGGCATGAGGATTGCTTCAAGTTTGAGGTCTGCCTAGGCTACATAGTGAGTCAAGACCAGCCTGAACTACTTAGTGAGACCAGGTCTCAAAAACCAAAAACCAGAAACCAGAAACCAAAATCAAAAGGAATCAAGGTGATCTTGGGCCAGTGGTAACCTGAATATATTTTTCTGAACCCCTCATTGTCCTACTGCTTATATGACCTTGTGTAACTGTTAGAACTGTAATACTGGGTGTTAGAGGAGGATACAGATGTAGCTGAGATGCTGGGTTCTGGACAAAAGATGCCCTGTGTCAGTGGATTGGGGAAGGGCCTTGTTTGTGGTGCTAGTGTCGCTGGAGAGCAGGGTTGGCAGGGGGAGCCTTTCTTCCTTCTGTAGGCCTGGAGCAGTGTACTTGAATCTTGCCAGACCCAGTGATCCTTTTTATATGACCCCTTTTTTTGTAATGTACCCTTTACTATTCTGAAGTGAAACCCATGAGTGTTATAATCTACCTACACGCATAGTTATGTGTCAGTTAACACCGTGCTTTGCATGTAGTTACTACAAGGGAGAATATATAAACCATTGATAATGTAATGTATATTTCGAAGTAGAACTGTTCAGGCACAAATACATTAGAAGATTGAATGAAATGGCCTATCTAGTAGGAGTGACTGTCAGAGGAATGAATGCGATCTGCTATTGCTATAGCCTTAACAGCCTTAGTCCTAAGAGTAGCACTGCCTCAAGAGTAGCATTGCCCCAAACCCACAGTGTTTTTCCAAAATGAAGGACAACTCTTGCTAGTTTTTAATACAACAAAGTGTTCTTTTCTCTCTATTTTCACAGAAGTTGCATTCTGAAACTGGACAAAAATACATCGATAAAAAATAGAGCTGGGTTTTAGTGAGATGCTGTAGACATTTGTTTTACTTACATGAATGAAATGGGATGTTCCCAATGCATGCAGCATGTGTGGAATTCTTTGTATGAGAGACCTGCGCAAGGAACATATAACACCTCAATTTTTACTGGCTCAATAAGTGACAGTTGCATCCTGCAATCAGCCTCACAATCAAAAACATTTGATAGGTTGAACTAGCTAATCATTAAGATTTCTGTGTGGCCTGAACCTCCACACCAAGCACAAGAGAATAGGAATATATGCATATGCATGTACATATATGTATAGATGAACAAATACATATGCACATGTCAACACATATATACATACATGATGTTAGAAATGCAAATAGTGTTAAAGAGCTTCTTAAATTTGACAACTTGGATGAAAAATGATGTGAATGAACAATGTGTAGAAGCAGATGTGTGAGTGGCAAATAACCATGAGGAGGTTTCATCTTTTCAGTAGTCAGAGAAATACAAATTAAAATGAGATTTTTTTTCTGTTTTTTTTTTTTTGATACTGGAATTTTTATTTTTGTCTTTTTGAGACAGGGATTTATTATGCCGTTCAAGCTGACCTTGAACTCATTTTGTAGCCCATACTGACTGAAACTCACAGCAGTTCTCCTGCCTCAGCCCCCTGAGTGCTGGAATTACAGGTATATGCCACCACACCCGGCTCATAATAGATTTTGATTTTTTTGAGATTAATACTTCCAATAATGTGGGGACATATTGCTCTGATATATTGTTAATGGCAATTTGAATTTCTATAATCTTCAGGGAAAATAATTTTTTGAGAAGTTCTTTGAAAATTAAAAATGTGTATACTTTCTGAATTAGCAATCCTTTTTTATGACCTCACCCTACAGATGTAAAAAAAAACACCTGTCTGTAAGGATAGGAATATAATGTCATTTGTTTCATCACTGCTTATAATATGAAGAGTGTTGTAACAAATGTTGGACTGTCTTAGGTAGTCACCTCTCTGGGCACTCATTAAGACTTTTATAGCTGTTGATCATAGAATCTGCATAACATCCAGTTGCCCAGATGAGAGGCAACTTGAGGGCCGATCCACTATAGTATTTCAGAGATCTTCTTTTTACTTAGTAAGGACTGTGATGATACTACTACTTACTGAATCCTCTGAAATGCACATAAATATGCCGTGCTTTGAAGTGTCTCGATTGTGTTTGTTGCTGCCAAAGATTTAACTAGTTCTCTCTGTCAGTTGGTTTGAAACAATTCTAGCCTTATCTTACCATTCATAAAACATACTATTTGGCTTCTTTTTTCATTTTAAGGCTGGTCAGAAATAGACTTCAGATATAAGCCTTCTTATAATAGAGTTTGAGCTTTTCTCTAAAATATTTATATTCTCTGCATTGTGTTAAAATCTGTATAGAATCTCTTCCATTTGGTAGCAAATATCCTTTGCGTTTGATTTTGGTTTACACTATCCTTGAAAACAAAATATAATTGTCCTGAATGATATTCTTATGGATTTTACAAAGTCAGTGATATTTGCAGCAGATCTTGAGGGCTATTTTTAATACAATATGTTAAAAAGAATCAGTAATCATGAATTGACACACACTTGTTGAATGCTTACTGCATGTTACAGGTTTTGGCAGTTTGATTAGTAAGACACGGTCACTGCTCTTGGGAATGATAGGTTGGTTAAGAAGGGCAAAGTGTCAGCCAGATAATTATAAAATAGTGTACGTGTGGTGATATCACACTTGTGTACAGTAGTATCTGAATGGGCATGAGTGTACTTCATTTGTCAATATCTTACAGCCCATTCAAATCTATACTCAGACTCATAGATGTATACATATATACACATACGTACATTTGTACATATTTTAATTTGTATTTTAATATACTTATGTAATAACACACACATACACATGCATATATGTGCTTTCTCTGCAAAATAAACAAAACTTATCTCAGATAACAAGAAGTTTCAAGGTAAGATAAACTTCACCTTTGATTAAATTACTAGTTCAAAGATGTTGTGAAAGACCGTAGGTACTGAGTATTTTCTGTTTTTCCCCTGCATTTTTTCCTGCTCTGCTGTGTCCATTGTATCAACTTGATCTTCATGACGATGTACAGTTACTACTTTTATATGGTGGCTGCCTTGACTTCGGATACCATGTGTAGGGGAATTGTGTTTTCTCTGTGTCTCTTCCTTTTTAAATGAATTTAAAAATTATGCATCATTAGAAAAGTTGTGAGGATAGTAAACTGAATTCTTGGATATTCAGTGCCCAGTCTCCTCAAATGCTAATATTTTACCACATTTGTTTAGTCTTTGGTATAGATAATATATTTTGGCTAAAATTCCAAAAGAAACAAATGAGTATGTAGTAGAAAACTTTCTCGCGGTTCTGACACTCCCCACAAGCCCTTTACTGTAGTATAGATAAATAAGTTGCTCATCCCTGCCTCTGCCTCTGTCCTCTTTCTTCTCCTACCTCCCTGTGTTCTGCTTTTCTTGCCTCCCTTTTTTTTTTTTTTTTTTGCAGCTGAGAGTCCTGGAATAATTCATTTCAGGTAAAAAATGTTCTCATTATTTTATTTATGGATTCGTAGAATACTTCCTCCTGCTCCTGTCTATGGATTCACAATATTTTATATACCTGAGATTTTATTTACCCATTTATTAATGGGTGTTCATTATTTTTCTAAAATCTGGCTATTACTAATATTATTTTTAAACATGCTTTGAAGAACTGTGTTTTATAGAATACTTAGTTTTAATTTGTATCTTCATATCTACTGAAAAGTTGCAAAATAAGTGTTAAGGCTTCGATGAACATTTCACCCTCTCGCCTTTATAAAGCCAAACTAAGAAATTCACATTGATACAATACTATTAACTATTGTGCAGAATTATTCAAATTTTGTCTTTTTTCTCGTCCAGGATCTAGTTTAGGAGCCTAGCCTGTACTTAGTTGTCCTGTCAATGTCCTGCAATATGGGAAGGTACCCCAGGCTTTCTCTCTGGGCACTTTTGAAGCCTTCCTATCAGTTATTGTATAGAATGTTGCTCCATTTGAGTATGCCTCATATTTCCCCATTAGACTCAGAGGGTGTGCCTTTTATAGGAATGCACCAGTGATGGACGTTGTCATTCTTGGTGTGTCACCCTAAGCAGATACACAGTATGGTATACTTCTGTACTGGTTAGTTCGTAACTGTTAGTTTTCTCTACCGTGTAAAGTTACTATCTTCCTTTATTTGGAGTCACTGTGTATTTTGTAATTCTTTGGGATGGGGCAGATAACCTATATGATATGTTTTCACCATCACAAGTTTAGCATTCATTGACTGTTCTTGCCTGTAATAATTAAAACTATGCTGTTTGCCAGTCAGGTGTGGTAGCACATGGTTGTAATCTCAGTGCTCTGGGAGGCTGAGGTATGAGGATTACTTGGGTGACTTAGTGAAACCCTATCTCAGCATAAAAGTAACAAAGGGCTAGTGATTTAGCTCAAGGAGCTCTGGTTCCTCTCATTGGTGAATGGTGGAGAGAATGGTGCCCAAGATCTGTACACTAGATGTTCTTACTGCTACTGATATACAGTTGCTTCCATGAACTCTTAGTGGGTAGGGCTGGGAGGTGCATGTATGGGCACAAATACCTGTACCTATTTTCATCTGTAAGTGTATTTGAACACATTATTTGTTTAGATCTATTTATTATATAGTTTTAGAATGACTAGCCCATCCCCCAGTGAAAAAGAAATTTCACTAACTGGAGTGTAGCATTTATGTTCAGTCCTTTTTGCCAAGTTACTTAGATTCTTTCCCTTATTACCAGAATCCATGTGATTTTGTTATTAACTTGTAGTATAAGGAGATTCATTTGTTGCTACTTCTATTCCATTATGGATTCTGAATACTTCCTGGTTGGTTTTCATTTTTTTTTAAATATTTGAGTCAGGTGGTAATTTTTCAATTTTGATCATGCCTTTTATATTTATTAATTGGAATTTTATTGTAAGGAAGAAGTGTTTCATCATTCTGTGTATTTATTCAGTTGTTTATATCAGTATAGATATCATTATTTATGATAAATATACAGAATTTGTATATGGAATCCATGTTAAATATTTAAATTTTTCTCTGATAGCATGCTGTACATACACTTTAGTTTTCTTACTTATGGCTGCATAGTACTCCATTGAGTGGATGTTTATTGATTTATTCAATTGTTTTCTAATATGTGGGTATTTAGATTGTTTCTTTTTTTATTTTTTATTTTTTTGAGACAGGGTCTCATTATGCAGTTCAGGCTGGCCTTGAACTCACTTTGTAGCCCAGGCTGGTCTCGAACTCGCAATGATCCACCTGCCTCAGCCTCCCGAGTGCTGGGATTACAGGCGTGCGCCACCACGCCCGGCAGATTGTTTCTGATAGTTTGCAATTCCTAATAGTTCTTCAGGAAATAAACTTTTTTTATTGTTAAAGTTGTGTCTTCAGGATACACCTCTGATGTGGGAATGCTGGATAGAAAAATAAGCATTTGTAGGTGAGTAGTCCTTGTTTTTGGTATGATTTTAGTGATTCATGGTCAACCGTGATCTAAAAATATTACATGGAAAATTGCAGAAATAATTTATAAGTCTTAAATTGTGCACCACTCTGAATAATGTGGTAAAGATATCATGTTTTTCTGCTCCATTCCACCTAGGATTAATTCAAATTAGTCCATTGTATCCACGCTGTGTATGCTCCCTGCCCCAGTCACTTACTAGCTATCTCAGGTATCAGATCAGTTGTCATCGTGTCACATTGCTTACACTCAAGTAATCCTTACATTGTGCCACAAATGCCTATGTCATTCCCCTCCTTCTTTTCCTTACGTAGGCACTGTGTAATCTCACAACATCACAACAAAAGGGGGCAGCACAGCACAGTGAGACACTTCGTGACAATGAGAGACACCACATTCATGTATCTTTTATTACAGTGTATATTTATAACTTTTTGTTAATATTATTCATCTCCTACTCTGCCTGACATAAATTAAACCTTATTATAGTTACACATGTATAGGAGAGAAAAATGTAGTATTTAGAGAATTTGGTATTATCTGTAGGTTTAGGCATCCAGTGGTGGTCTTGGAATATATCCCCTGCAGATAAGAGGAGAGTACTGCACAGCATCGCCAAGTTACTCTCCAGAAGGGCAGTGAAAGTGTATTGTATATCATCAGCATTGTGTGAGGATGGTTTGTTTCCCTACAGCCTCTCAAACAGTGTTGTTGTTGTCATCATTGATAATTTTCACCTTGCAACAGGAGGAAAATGGTGTCTCAGGGTTTTAATTTTCATTTCTCTGAGAATGAGTTTGAACACCTTTTATTTGTTTGACCGTATATACATACTTTTGTCATTCAAGTGTTTTTCCTTTTTTATCTGTTATCTCAACTTTTGTGAATTTTGTATTTGTTTGTGAAGAACGTTACAAGCAAATTCTCCCAGTTTGTCAGCTCTTCTTTTTAACTTTGCTCATTGTGTTTTTTGGACATGTGAAGTATTTTATTTTTCTTAAAGTTAAATTTCTGAATTGTTTTCTTCTAGTTTTCCTGGATTTTGAGTCAGACCAACAGAGCCTCTCTGTCAACTGAGGCTAAGATGTCCACTTAGGGTGCTTCCTAGTACTAGTTAATTGTATGGTTTTGTATTCTCACATTTATAACTCTGTCCATTTGGCTTCTATGATGAATCTGTTACATGAGGTATGGTTCTACTTTATCTTGGTTTAAATAGCTTATTCTGGCTCACTTTATTAAAAAATTCATCTTTACTCCAGTATTTGAGATGCCATCTTAGCCATCAAATTTCCAAATTTATTGAAGTCTATTTTTGGCACCATGTTGCATTTCACAGATTTCTTTCTTTCTGTCCCATCATACTTTTTATGTAAGTTTTGATTGTATTGAGTCGACATCTGTTAGGCCTAGTCCTATCTTTGTTTTTCTTCTTCAGCAATATGACTGTTATTTCATGTCAATATTTTTCAGATGACCTTTAGTATTGTTTTGTCTCAGTCCATGGAAAATCTAGTTAGCATTTCAGGGGTAAACTAGAAATTAATTAATTATAAACTAATTTAGGGGAACAGTCATTTTTATGATGATTTATCCTATCCAAAAACAGGAGCAACAGGTCTCTTTTTGCCTCTTTTAGCAGCATCTGAATGTTTTTCCAGAAGAAAATTTTGATGTATCTTGTGGTTACTGCTATGCTCCCTCCTCCCCTTGGACTGAAATCAGTGTTTTCTCTAGTTCTTGTATAGGTTTTTCTCTATCATTTTGACCCTTTTATTACTTGGTCTATATAGAAGCAATTATTTCTATGTACTTATTTTATATTCCCTTGCCTTACTGTTTTTTAAATAATTTGAATTAATATTTATCATTTATTTTTTCCTAAGATTTAAAAAATATGCTATCATTTTATCTGCAAGTAGACTTTGTGCATTCTTCCCTTGCCAATTTTTTTCTTCAAATTTATTTCTCTTGTTAATTGCATTGGCAAATACTTATAGTATATATATTCCATTAAACTAGTGGAAATAGTGGATAATCTTCCCTTGTAACTTAGTGAAGGAAGAGATTTAGTAAAGATAGTGACACTGGTATGTCTCCCATTAACTAAGGAACTGGCTTTTGGATATATGTATTTTGTCACAGTAAGAAAATATCCATAAATTCCTGTTTCCCTAGAGTTTTATTAGGTGTGGCAAGAGAATTTTGATGGACACATTTCAGAAGTTGATGAAATTACTTTTCCCTTTCAAATATTGTGTATGTTGTATAGTATTAATGAGTTTCCTACTTTCAAACCAACCTAGCATTACAGATGTGAATTCTATGTTTATTTTATTTTATTTTATTTTTGTTTTTAATTGTTGCATTGAATTCTCTCTGCAGAAATATTCAGAATATTTGCATTGATATCCATGAGTGACATTCATCATTTTGGAATTGCCTTTATCTAGTTTGGGCTATTAATATTATACTGACTTAATAAAGAGAATTAGAGTGTTTCCCTTCATTTGAAGCACTGAAATAATTATAAGTCATTGGAACTTGTGGTTTTGCAAACTTAGAATTTCCCTTGTGAACTTATTTCTGTCTTTTGCTTTTCTTGTGGAATGATTTCTAAATAAATTTCTGTATGTCTTCTATGGAAATAGGTCATTTTAAGCTTCTTAGCTCCAGTGGAGGCAATTTTGGTAATCTATGTTTTTATAAGAAATTGTGTGTACCTTTTTTTTACAGTTTATTGGCAGTAAGTCCATAAAAGTGATGATCTGTTATAATTTTAAAACAGTTTTTCCCCTGGGGGTTTTAGGGATTGAACTCAGGGCCTTCACACTGAGCTATATCCTCAGACCCTTTATTTATTTGCTTGTGTATTTATTTAGGGACAGGCTATTGCTGAATTGCCCAGGCTGGATTTGAATTTGTAATCCTCCTAATTCAGCCTCCCAAAATGCTGAGATTACAAGTGCATGCCACCATGCCCAGTATTTACAACAATTTCTTGATATTTGAAAGACAGCTCGGTTGAATATAAAAATTCATTATTCATACTTTGTTTCATTAAATTTCTAAAAAATGTTTCTCCAAGTTGCCTTACATTTTATGTTGTTTTATTTTATTTTATTTTTTTTTTTGTTTTTGTTTTTCTCCGGTACCGGGAACCGAACTCACGACTTTGAGCTTGCCAGGCAGGCGCTTTGCCGCTGAGCTAAATCCCCAGCCCCATTTTATGTTGTTTTAAACAACTATAATGCCAATTAAATTTATTTGGTTTTATTCATTATCTTATTTTTTTTGCATAGAAACTTTGAGCATTTTTCTTTGTTTTTGAAGCCTTAGAGTTACTCTAGGGGACATGTTGGAATTGCTTGTTTATGGTAAGTTCTCTAAGGTTCCCATTGCTCCTTTCTCTTATTTATAGAAAGTTCTCTTGGATTAAGTTTTAAGTATTATTTCTACCCCTTTTGATTTCTTTTTAAAATTTTTCTACTGGGATTCCAATTGTATATTTTTCCTTCTTGTTTTTCTATTACTTTCTATTACTTTCTCTTTGACTTTGTATAGTATAGTATAGAAAGTAATTCTATTACTTTCTCTTTGACTTTGTTTTTATTTCTTCATTTCACTTTTATTGTCTTAATTAATTTCCTGCCTTTGTTTAATACTTCCTAGTAAAATTTCATTAGAAGTTTACAGTGGAACAGTGTTAAGTGGGATCATGTTTAGGTGGGCCTCCTTGGAAAGGTGCTTTGAAGACATAATTCCAAATCTGGATTTCAAATAAAGTCTAGAATATTTATTCATAGCCAATAAAAGAAGACTATTCTAGACAGATGGGAAACCCCTCAAGGATAATCATTGTTTGTTATTTTCCTTGCCATTCCTGCTACTGTCATGCTGGTCTCACCCCTCTTCAAGTCATACCTAGGTTATTACTGGGAATGAAAATATCTGAGAAGTGTTTTATGCTCTTTGGAAGTAGCTGACAAAGGGTGCTTAGTTAGTTTTCTCATTGCTGAGACAGAATACCCAACACGCAAAGTGAAAGGGGGAAAGGATTGTTTAGCTAACATTTTGTAGAGGTTTTAGTCCTTAAGGCTGGCTCCAAGGCAGGGAACCTTGGCAGAGGGGCATCGCAGAGGAGAAAGCAGTTCATGGGAGGTAGAAGGCAGCAAAAGCAAGGAAGAAGGGAACATTGCAGTTTCTTTCTGCCCCTTTTATTCTGTATATGGGCGACTGGGATTAGAGTGATGCCAAACCGATCAGTGGACTGATTTAGTAATCACATACCCGGATTCCAACACCAACACGCTATAGATTCAGCCACCTCTGAAAAAGCCCTGCTTATGACCGGATGAGGCTTTGAGGGGACATGTGGACACAAACCATAACAGATGCATTTTAATTAGTAGCAGTGAATAGAATAAATTAAGCACATGACTTTCCTATTTGTAATTTGACTGCTTGGATATCAGGTATAGTGGTATTGTCCATGGCTTACGGCTCAGGCTGCTTTTGGGAAGATCCTTTTGGGTATGTGTTCAGCAGGTATCGATCATCTCAGGTACTGGCTACTTCGCTATTCACTGGGAACACGGTCCCTGTCTTCAACTGTAAATGAAACTTTAAATGAGAGCCTTAAATCTAGTTCTACTCTGTTGAATGACTTTACAGAAAGATTCAGGGGGAATTAAAATAGGCAGCTCTGGAAAAATTAATGAGTATAGCTTTCAAAATTTGTTGAAAGAATGTATTGTTTTTAAGAATATTAAAAATGTTGAAAAAACAATGTTGATTTGATGAAAACTATACATTTAACAGTAAATGCAGACTCTCAAGTGTTGTTAGATTTTATGTTACAGCATCATGTTTGAAATTTGTTGTCTTCTTCGCATGTGTCAAACTAAGGAAAACAAGATTTCCTGCCAGTAAAGCACCATTATCAGTGTTTGATTCCTCACGTTCACTTGCTCAAACCATGACTGTTCAAGGACTGGTCCTTTATAAGAACGGCTAAGGCTACTATAGGTTGTTACTTGTTTGGAATTGTTCCTTATATAAGCAGGGTTTTATTAGTAGTGAACGCTGTCTCCCACTGTGTCTATGTTTCTCTTGAAAGCACCTTGTCCTGATTAAAAGAAAACCTTTGCTTTCTATATGTAGCTCTGTTTGCAAAGCTGGCAGGACAGGCCACGTTTGGATCAAATCTTGAGCCTTAGAAAACACTGAAAAATGTAATCTAACAATACTGGTTCTGTTTACCAAGGCAAGGCTCTTTGTAACGAAGCAAATTTTAAACCTGTGTTTCTTGTTTGCCAGCCCACAAAGAGCCATCTTATGTTATCATCAAGGTTTTCTGACATCAGGATATGATTTGAGGAGGAGAAAAATAGAGTTTTTAACTCTAAAATAATAAAATGTTTAATACCTTAAACGAACAGTATTTTGTGAACAGAAAAAGAACAGAGTAGGAGGGACACAGGATTTCTGTTTTATTTGTTGCAACACATTCGTTGAAGACCTTTGGCTTAACCCTCTTCCTGGTTGGCCTGCTTTACTTCACTTGTTTCGGTGTTATCCTGATGTCAGAAAACCTTGATGATAAAATAAGATGCCTCTTTGTGGGGTGGCAAATGTGTGTTTATAATTGAGTGTGTTTATAATTGCTTTAAAAGATGGCCTATTTATGAAGATAAATCCCGGTAAAGCACATTATTGAAAGTTGTTATAATAAACTAGAGTTTAAGATGTTTCTGGGTGGTAGCCGTCCTGTGCATGCTTCACCTTTGGAAAATCCATTTCTTTTCTGTTTCTTGTCAGTCTGACTTTGCACTTGCCTTGTACCTGGGCTGGCTCAAATCAGATCTGTCTGGATCTAAATTTTCTGTTCTTTCTGTTTTACTGTCTTTTACAAATTTATTGAATTACTGTTTTGCACTGGGCATTGTGTTATGGGCAAATAGTAAAAATAGGAATGGGGAAGAGTTCTGTGTCCCATTTGATAGAAAGAATGCCAGCTGTCAATTTATTATTTTTCATCCCCTAATCTGGCCTTCTTTTGCCTTGCTTTGTGATACTAGGTCTTTGTGATACTAGGGCCCTATGAGAGTTGTCCTTTATTAGCTGGTGGAAATAGCTTTGTCAGTAGAGAGTGCTTAAGGAAAACTGCACGTGGATAGCAATTGAAAAGCGTTTCTCTTCTAGGTTCAGGTCTTCCTTATTTTTCATTCACTGCAGGAGCCAGCTTGGGTGCAGGAAAGCGTGGTGGGGCTCGCATGATTTTGTTGGTCCTGGCTCCTTTCCATTGACAGTGTAGGATGTTTTAGTCTGCTTCAGCTGCTGTCACAAAATCCCATAGAGTGGTTGACTTACAAGTAACAGAAAAATTTTGCAGTTCTGTGGGGGAAGTGTTGGATCAAGCTGCCATCAGATTTGGGGTCTGGTTTGTAGACGACAGCTTATAGTTGAATCCTCACATGGTGGAAGGGGCAAGGTAGCTCTGGGGGGGCCTATTTTATAAGGATCCTAATCCCACTCATGAGGCCGCCAAAGCCCTAATTCCATCGTTCCATCTCTTGTTTTCTTTTTTAACAGCTTATAACACAACTTTTATTAGAAAAGTTATCACTGTTTTCATGTATTTAATTATACATGACATAAACACACAGAAATACACACAAGCATACCCAAGTGAAACTTGTGATTCTTATTATTTTTAAAGCATCTCTTAGATCAATTGAGGACAAGAAAATAAAAAAATTTCGCCTGTATTTACTCCATCATTGATGTTCTCCTTTTTTTTATGTAGATCTGAGTTTGTGGCATATGTAATTTTCCTTCTTTGTGAAGAGCTTCTTTTCACATTTCTTGCAGAGGCGATCCCTTGCCCACAAGTTCCTTCAGTTTTCATTTAAGAAAACGTCCCTTTCACTTTTAAAGAATGATTTTGCTTGTTATACAGCTTCACATTGTTGTTTCTTTTGTTCTCCTCCCAGCCCTTTAAATATATTACTTAATTTCTGCTTGCTTATAAGGTTTTGATGGGGAAATCAAATGACACACTGTTTCTCTATGGGGAAGGTGGTTTTTCAACCTCCCTGGCTTCTTCCAAGTTTTTTTTCTTTATCTTTGGCTTTCTGTAGTTTGAATATGATATCCATTAAGTGTAGAGTCTTTAGAATTGTCCTGCGTGCCATTCTCTGAGTTCCTGTACTTTTCACTTGGTACATGGTATTGTTAGGGGATTTCTCAGTGACTATGCTCTCCGGTATTTCTTCTGTTCCCTCATATTCTTCTTCTCCTGAGATATTCTCATTGCATGTGTATTACTTATTTTGTTGTGGTTCTACAGTGCTGGCCTATTTTGCTGGGCTATTTCCAGTCTTTCTTTTTGATATTTAGTGTTGGGGTTTTTTGTTCAGAAACATTTGAGCTCAAAATGTCTTTGCTCAGCCATGGCTAGTCTACTAATTAACGTAACAAAAGGAGATTTTTGTTAGAGTAATTTCACTCTCTAGCATTTTTCCCTTTCTCATTTTCTAGAATTTGTGTTTCTCTATTTACTTTGCCCGTCTGTCCTTGCATGGTATCTCTTTAGAACCCTTAAAATTCTAATCACTGTTTTAAATTGATGGTCTGATAGTTGTGATATTGTTGTCTCTTCAGATTGTGTGCTTTGCCTTTAGTATGACCCTCTTCAGATTGTGTGCTTTGCCTTTAGTTTCCTTGATACATGGGCATGGTTTACTGGGGAAAAGGAACGACTGCAAATAGGTCCTTAGTGATGTGGTACTGAGATGCAGGGGCAGCAAAAGTGTTCTGTAGTCCTATGATGATTAGGCCCTTAGTCTGTCAGTGAGGCCGAGCCTTTGGACTGTGACCTTCATGAGTGCTTCTTAGTTCCTCCCTTGCAAGTGGAGCTGCATGGCTGGAGCAGGCTGGAGCTGGGTATTGCCCTTCCTTCAGCAGTAAGGGCCCTTCCCTCAATCAGTAGAGAAACCGATTCATCAGTTTCTTTGATGACAGACCTTATTAAAGAACAACAGAGTACTGTAGTATATTTCCAAATGGCTCCTTTTCCCTTCTGCCTGTTGGAAGCACAGGGTTTTTTCTTCGATATTTATGAGAACCAGGTTGGGACATAGGAAAAAGTCACACTCACACACGTGTAGGACTGATGACTGAGTCATCAGGCACGGTGGAATTTTTAACCTTTATGGTTGCCCAAAGTGAGCCTCTAGCAATCCATCAGTTATAGTTGAGTTTTTTCTCTTTACCACTGGTTCCCATGGGGTTTCTACTTTGGGGAAAGAGGATTCTTTGCCTGGCTGTTGGCTTCTTTAGTGATGGGCGCAATAGTTTGTCCTGTGGCCTCATTTCTTTTATGTATGGAAGGGAGTTGTTGATTTTTTTCACTGTATTTTCTACTTGTGGAGAAGACAAAGTAGTATCTTTCACGCTTCTTACATGTTGATCCAGGGACCCGAAGACCCTACAGTCATTTTTCCCATAACAAAAATCAGTGGGGAAAAACCATAATGTCCATTCATCAATACTGTGGTTAAAAGGCGTTTTTGTTGTCATTGGATATTGTTTGATAGGGTAACATACATTTTCAAAATTTTAAAAATCTTTCAGAATTATATGATAAGGAACTTTGTTTTTAATAAAGACTTGCTCCACAAAGCTGGTGTTCATGTTAAAAATAGTTAATTTTCATAAATTTTATTGGTTTGGTTCATGGACTTTTAAAACTTTTTTTCTTCCCAATGATAAAAAATAGCTTAAAGATTGTAGAGCATTTAGAAAGTACAGTTTAAAAGTCACCTGTATCCTTTTATGTAGTGATCACCATGGTTAGCATGCAGGTATATGGCTTTCCAATCTTTCCTTTTTTCTGTATTGGTTTTGCCTGTAGATAGATGAGATTGTTTCATGCTTATTTTTGTATCCCACTTTTAAAAAGACACTTAAGCCTATTAATTGATATGTTGATTTAAATGTCTATGTAATATTTCATTTTATACTATATGTATTTTTAGATGAATAACTTAGATTGTATCCAGTTTTTCCAGCTTCTGCTATAAATGGGTTATAACTATCAAAGAAGTGAACATTTTTAGGCATAAGTTTTTGTCTTTAGTTTTAGTTATCACATTTAAGAAAATGTAGATCTGATTCCTAAAAATGGAATTTTGTGTAAAAGATGGAGCATTTTACGGATACTGGTTATCTTTTGCCACATTGTTCTGTAGAAAAGGTGTACACTGTAGCCCTGCGAGGAGTGTGTGATACGAGGGGCACACCCCTCTGTCATGTGCTTTAAGTATTGCCAATTTTGTTTTTGCTAATTTATGTGGTGGTTGAGATGATAGCTTGTTTTAATTGACTATCTTTGCATTCACAGTATTTGGATTGTTTGTCACTTTTAGTGTCTTTTCTGTAGGCTCTACACTTTCTACCTTTAAAGTCATGACTGCGTTACCACACTTAAAAAAGCCATTATAAAGAATGTATTTAACATTTAACCTTGAGATATTTTTGCAGGTGTAGTGTGAATTCATTGAGTAGTATTACAGTACTGTGTTCCTGCCATTGTCTTTTTGAGTACTTTCACTACTATAAGCACAGAAAGAGTTAAGATTCTGATATGCTTTGATAATGATTTTGTTCATCTATAATGATAAATGTACTTTAAAAATAAAATGAATGTATATTGCATGCAATAATACTATCTGTGTAGAATTTCAGAAAAGAAGGAATTAACAGAGATAATAAACGTGAATGGCTGAAGTTCTTTAGGGACTGTGAGTGGGTAAAATGTGCCATGACCCCTCTCCCAGGAGATTATATGACTCACATTTGTAAGCTGCCTTTGTTGTCCTGTCTCTTGTCTTTCGCTCTTTCCAGCTTTTCTTCCCAAATCTTTGGACTAGCTCCTGCAGGAAATAGGCATTCACAGTGGTGCCCTCAGGCCCCGGCATCTCTGGGCCAGCAGACCCTGCTCAGCCACGGCTGCTGGGAGCAGGTGTGTGTACAGATGGCTGGTAGGGCCAGCCTGCCTTCTGCTCAGGGCTGCTGGAGAGGGTGATTGATAACAGCGCTTGCTCTGAGTAATGGTCTGAGGCAAGGTGTGCACGAGTGCCTGGCTGGGTGAAAGGCGTAGAGAGAGTATAGACACACAATTTAGTCCGCAGTTTTATTAAACTTCCGTGTTGATGCTCTTAACAGGTGGCCTTGGTGTTGGCCATTTGAGTTCTTTGCCTCCTCTCCTGCCCTCGTCTTGGGAGGGGAATGGTGGTACCCGTGCAGAAAGGGCGGAAAGGAGCTCTTCCGAGTTGGGGAAGGCCACAGTCGGCAGTGCCAGTGTGCTGTAATGTAGAGGGGGCTATGTGGCATTGTGAAAGGCACCTCATTCGCATCTCTGCCTGGTGTTTGGCTCTTCCTGTAGTTGTTTTCCAAATGGGTGTGCGCATCCCTAGGCGAGGTGAAACTGCTTGGGGGGTGGGAAGAAACTATGATACACTCTATTTTTATTTAATTCTCTATTTTGCGTATGTTTTATAATTACATAATAAGCTTGTACAGTAATACAAGTACTTTACAAATAAATGTGCATACTTTGGGAGTATTCAACAGTTTTCAATTTTTAATTTTTTAGTGTGTGTTTACAGTGTTTTGTGGAACTATGTCACATGGGATTTGTTTTGCAGATATGGCAACTTTTGCTTATTCTGAATATATGAGCATTTGGACATGTATGTAAGATTATTTTCTGTCTCTTCCATCTCTTTCCCCCACCACCCCAGGGAAACAAACCTACTAGAATATATACAAAGGGCATGAATTTGAGGATATCCTCACTGCTTATTTACTAGGATTTAAAATTGAGAATAAAAATGTCAAAATGATTATAAAGGTTTTAGAGAGGACTAGTATAAAGTTTTTCTTGGTTTGTTACTCAACCACCAAGTTTACCCGAACTTCTATAGGTATTTGAGGTAGCTGTCAGCTGCAGACTTCATGAGATCTTATGAATTCTTTTTTTTTTTTTTTTGTTTTTTTTTTGGTTTTTCTCCGGTACCGGGGACCGAACTCACGACCTTGCGCTTGCCAGGCAGGCGCTTTTGCCGCTGAGCTAAATCCCCAGCCCCGAGATCTTATGAATTCTGCTTAGAGTTATTTGGTAAGTATAATGATAGTCACTTATTTCTTGTTTTCTTCACTTTTTTGCACGTGCTTTGGTTATAATGTTAAGCTATTCTGGGCTTTTGATTTGATATGCCACATAATTTCCTTCTGGGTCATAGAAGGGTTATTTTCTGAAAGTCTGAAATTTCATTTTTCTCTTGGTTCAAAAATGACAAAACCTAAGGTGAAAGCATAATAACCTGCTGATAGGGAATATCAGATATAAAGTTTAGAGAAACTATCATTTTTTATTTTTTCCCCTGGGATAATTTACTTCTTTAGGCCCAGCAGCCCAGAACATAAAGAAAAACCTCGTCTTTTGGACATATTTGGGAAACCAATGCCTTAGGGATAGCAATTCCAAGATGAAGGCTGCGACAGTGTAAACCACGAGAGCTGTCCAGGGAGGTGCCTTCAGTCCAAGACATCCTCACCCTTTTCTTCTTCCCTCCTAACTTCCATTTCATGTGTATAAACATTTATTGCCTTTTCTGCTCAGTTAACAATGCTGAGCATTAGTCAAATCACTAACCATTTCTGATAATTTACCAAGTTGAAATAAGAACATTCTTGATACTCAACTCTGCATTACTGAAATTCTTCTGAGAGTATGCTTTTAGGAGTATCAGCTATTTGAACCCTTTGCCTGTGTGTTACCACGAGGAAAAAGAACACTTTCCTCTTTTTGAAAACAAGCAAGCAAACAAAACAGTGATCTTTCCAGGTGGACAAACCTTCCTTACAAAAGTTCTTTCTAGTTAGTATGCCTCATATTAGTGTGTACTTACCACTATGGCCGTGTTACTCTCTTGCCCAAGGCTTCCTAATAGTGAAGACTACAGAAACTCTCCTGCCTTCTCTTCACAGGCCTGGCCCATTTAATGAGGGTGATTGAAGTCTAATACTAAAAGCTTCTCTTAAGAACTAGTTATGCTTAACCTTCAGACTGCTCAACTCAGAAAAGTTCTCCTTTTACAGGTAGCCTGTTCACTGATAGGCATCATGCGTGGCATGGGTCTTACTGAGAACCTGCTAGCTGCTTTCGTTAGAGTCACAGGCTTTTCCTCTAGACCTGGGAGACCCCCGTTCATTCTGTAGGAGAAGGATGGGCATCTTCATCTGTGCATCAGGGTGTCATCCTGTGAATTGTTTGGTGAAGGTCCTACTCCCACATGTTCTGCATGTTCTCTAGATGTATATTAATGCTATTATGAAGCATTAACAAGGTAACCAAATAGCCAATGCAAGTAATGACCCCATGTACTAAAATGCATAAACACCAGAATGAAAGCCTTTGTGATTGCTCTTCTCCTCAGTGGAAAATGCAGAACATGTTTATAAGACTGTGTATATCTTGCAGTGTTGCTTCTTTCCCAGCCAGTGATTTTTTTGTTTTGTTTTGTTTTTCTTCTGGTACCAGGAATCGAACTCATGACCTTGCACTTGCCAGGCAGACACTGTGCCGCTGAGCTAAATTCCTAGTCCCCCAACCAGTGATTGTGAAAGATGTAGATATAGTGTGCATTTTCCAGGACAGTTTCTTTCTGAGAAAAAATGATTGTGGCCTTCAGAACTGAATTTTCTCATGTTTCCAGACAAAACTTGACACTGATAGGAATATCCAGAATTGTTTCCTAAAGTGTGTGTAGGGCATTTGGCCCATCTTTACTGTGTGCTGGATATTTCCCATGTACTCGGTATATTATCCCTTATTTGTTGTTCCTGGGTGAAGGGCTTGTGAAGAAAACCACCCCGTTAGGCTGCTCAGGTTAGTGGTCTATCCATTCAGATGTTCATGAACTCATTCAGCTTTCTGTGAGAGTTGAGTTCAACTAGCCAGTTGTGATGGCAGGAAGTGATTTTTCTATGCTACTGGACAGCAGCTGTTTCCTTTCTGTTTCTGCCAGCTCCCTTGTGGCACCTAGTTTTTTGGTGCCTGGTCCTGCTGTTTCCATTCTTCTTCTGTGTGTTTTCGCTCTTTGCTAACCAGGTAGACAATACAGTCAGTCTTAGACTTAAGATTTTCAGCTGTGTCATGGTTTTTGTTTTTTTGGTACCGGGAATGGAACTCAGGACCTTGCACTTGCCAGGCAGGTGCTTGTGCCACTGAGCTACATCCCCGGTGCCTCAACTGTGTCATGGTGCCCCAATAATATGCATTCAGTAGAGACTGAACTTTGGATTTTGAATTTTGATCTCTTCGTGGGACAGTGATATGTGTGATGTATGGTACCATATTCTTTCTTGATGCTGGGCTGTGGCAGGAGCTGAAGGAAGCTCCAAGGCGGCCCCGTAATCCTGAGGTGCAACAATTGACAGTGTACTGTGTTGCTGAGCTCTGGCATGTGCTTGATTAGGTTTACTAAGTACATGTTTGATTTATGTTATTTTCAACTCACAATGGGTTTATTGAGACTAGCCCTATTGTTCCCTCATCACTCTCTGTTCTGGATGGTGCTGAGAGGACACACAGACACCAAAAACTTGTTCATCTCAAACTAATTCTGTAACACTTAACAATAACTCTCTGTGGCTCTCTGCCTGCTATTGTACTTTCTGTCTGAATTTGACTATTCCAGGTGACTCATGTGTAGATTGCTTGATATGTTAAAAGTAGATTTATAAAAGCTGGCACCACATTTCTTGACTTCATGGCCCAAATTACCAGGTAACTTTGCATTTCTCCTTCTAGCTGTGGCCGCAAAGGCATTCCACATACCTAGGTAGAAGCAGGAGAGCGAAACACAGGGAGAATCCAGAAATAATGGGCCCTCTTCCTTTTAATTAAAACTGTTCTTCAGAAATCATTTAAAAGCAAATTAGATTTCCTGTGAAGATTTTTATATTTTTTAGTGGCAGCAGTGTTGTACTTAGGCTCCAGAGATTTTAAGGTTAGAAATGTACATTTTTAAAGAAAGAAAGTAGCTGAAGGGTTCTGAAAATATTTAGTGGAGGCAATGGAATCTGTCCTTTAGAAAACATAGCTAGAAGTTAGACTAGCAATCAGCAAAGATACTTCCCTTTGGTTGTCTCTCTAAAGCTAGAATTCCAAATTTTTAAATTTTTTTTTAAATTTTTTAATCTCTGTCTATTGTTTCATGCTTAGATTAGAGGAGAAAACCAGTTAGTGTTTTAATACTTTTTAAAAAAGTATTTTAACAAACTTACTTTAACTTTGACCAAATATTTCTAAAGTGAACTTTATTGTAACATATGTTAAATAGAAAAGCATCATCCTGGGATAAGATGACAATTTATAAATAAATAGTAATTGAATCAATGCTGAGCAGCTCTTTCGTTAACCTTTTGTAAGTATTCCATGACCCTGTCTGCTGCTTCTTTCTGTCCTGCCTTTCCCGTTAGGACTTGATGCATACAGTATGTGTTGAAGAGTATTTTGTATGATGTGGATACGAGGCAGTCATTTTTCATGTCTACTCAGGAGGCTTGAACAGATATTTGACTACTGAGACAGTAATCTGACTTTCCGCGGCATTGCTGATGACATAGTTATTTCCTATACTGGTTGACTAAAGTTGAAAAAAATCATTAGATAAATACAAAAGGAAGAGAATTGGCTGCTTTTATTGGAGTTGCATGGACTGGAAACTACTAGATGCAGAGCCAAAACTAGTATGAAGGTGCTGTAAAATATGATTGAAATACATTGATTTTATCTACAGTCAAACTCCTTTGAGAGGTATAAACCATTTGCATCTCAAGATAAAATGATTTGAAATCCCCAAATGCTTTGTGCAGCATTGTTTGAAAATAATGGCTTCTTAAAGGAAGTTTTGATTTGTCCTTTGGGGGAGATATTTGAAATGTCAAGCAAGTTGTGTCTTCTGATAGTTAAACTCTTACCTGTTTTTAAAAGATATATGTGCCGGGAGTGGTGGCGCTCGCCTGTAATCCCAGCACTCAGGAGGCTGAGGC
>NW_004955483.1:5854142-5867578 GCF_000276665.1 Chinchilla lanigera | reverse complement strand
CCTGGGCTACAAAGTGAGCTCAAGGACAGCCTAAACTGCATAGCGAGACAAGTCTCAAAAAGACCAAAAAAAAAAAAAAAAAAAAAAAAAAAAAAGGTATATGCTATTTACATCAGTAGAGGAGCCATTTTTTGGAAAAATATAAAATGTATACTCTAAAGGAAGATTAACTTTAATAAAGGCAGTCATGGCTAGTTGGTTATTAATTATTTAAGGCTATAGTTATTAATTATTTTTGAATCACAGATAATTTTAATAATCTGATATAAGCTGGGAACATTTTATCCTTCAAAAAGAAGCATATTCACAAACATGGAAAAAGTTTTCTTTCTAAAATGTCAGGTAGGTTTCAGGAAGGTAGGTCATAGATGGATGTCCAGTCAGAAACTTACAAAAATGGTTGTCAGGAATTGACATAGTCAACTTTTTTACAAAGTGTAGCTTTTGTCAAATGAGTTTCAGACAGCTGAACTACCTTTCTAAAGAACTTAGACCTCATTCTGCTGCATAAAGATATTGAATAGTCATAGCTGCCTCTGAAGATGGGATTCTGATGAGTGTGTCCTGGGTTTGCCTTCTTCACTAGGATAATTCAACGCCCTTGGAGTTACAGTTTGAGCTGGAGAAGTATAATTTACACTTCATGTTTAAGTATTTTAAAGTGACTTACAGAAATGATTTATATGCCTTATATCAGGGAGACACCTTGGTTCCTACACTTGTCCTTTAATCATTTTCTTTCAGTAGTAGATTTTAGCCCACTTTTGTGCAATTTGAGTGTGTGTTTACCTTGATCCCATCTCATAGTGGTTTTCCCAGAGATTACATTGTGCCTGTCTGCAGTATAGATCTGTCAGTGAATTGTGGATGAACAAACATTCACAACTCCACCAAACAAACTTTTAGATAACCCTTTTATTTTGGAATAATTTTAGATTTATGGAAAAGTTGCAAAGATAATGTAGAGTTCTTATATAGCTGGCACCCAGTTTCCATGTTGTTGACATCTTACATTACTGTGATATATTTGTCACATCCCAGAAATCAACATTGGTACAGTACTGCTAGCAAAGTGTCACACTTTATTCAAATTTTGCTAGTTTCCCCTAATATCCCTGTTCTGTTCAGGCTCTCAGCTAGATACCACATTGCATTCATTGCCATGTCTTAGTCTTTTCTAGTCTGTGACAGAGACGCAGACTGCTTTTGTGTTTGGTTCATCACAGTTTGGGGCTGGTCAGCTGTTTGTAGATCTTCCCCAACTTAGACCTGTCTGAGGTTTTGCCCATGTTTAAAGGAAAGTTGTGTATTTTGAGGAGGACTACAGAGGTGAAATGCTACTCTCACCTTCTGTTATCATGGGTATATGCTAAGTTATTTTACTTTTGATATTTCAGTCTCAGAATGGAGAGATGGAAAGAGAAAGAAGACAAAATTTTAGTCAGTTTTGTTATAATAAAGGTAAAGCAAGAGAATTGAATCTAAAAGGAACATTTATCTTGGGGAACTGAGGCCTTGGTATTCCTGTCATGCCTCATTTGGATGTTTAAAAGTTGCTAGTATTATTTGAATTATATAAGTCAGACTGATGAAAGGCCATTGGTTTAAGGTACTTATCAAGGTAGAATCGCAGTGATAATTTTGAAAAAAACCTGTCAACCAATTTTTTCAAAGTCAGAAGAATTCTTAATTGATTTTTTTCCTTCTCTTCCTCTGCTATTTTTTTCTGTTTCTCATGTTCTTTTGCATTAGGCTTTATGTTTTTCAAGTTGAGTTAATAATATTGAGAAATATTTCAAAGCCTTTGTCACCAGAGCGGTTTATCCCTTAATTAATGGTGAGATGGTTTTGCAGACAGGTGACACACTTTAATTTATTACAGAGACTAGTCTTGTTAGTTATTGATTAGTGATGAATAAATTACTGCCATTTTTAATCATAAGAAATTTTCTTTTGGGGATAATTAATCAGATTCTGTACTTCTCGAGCAGTGAAGCATTATCATCTTTTTTAGTTACAAGAAAGAACCTGCCTACTCTGCCCTGGGTAAATTCAGGGCAGAGGCAGACAGGTTTCCAGGTTTGTATTTTGATCTCTACTTTTATTAAGCAGATGAGAAGTGTACTTGCTTAAAAATTACTTCAAACTGCCTTTCCTGTTGAGTAGGTTTTGAACTACCTGCATGACAGATGGTGTTGGAACTAATTACTGAAATCATGTGTTTACCTGCTCATGGACATGTGTTCACCAGATGCACCCTGTTTACCCAGGGCTGCTGATTTCTTAAAGAAATATGCACCTTCTGGATAGAGTTGCATAACTTAGGAGAATAAAAGCTCAGCAAGCCAGAGCTTTCAATCTTCTGTGGCAGAATCAGCTGCAGTGAGAAGACCCATTTGCATTTCTTAATGAGTGGTCCGATTAGCCCACAGAACCACTTTCAGCATTATTTACTGCCCTCCTTTTGATTGCCATAGTACTTTAATTTTACCTGTCTGTTGAATTATTTAACAAATGCCTCCCAGATTGTTGACTTAACTGTAATGGTAGTGACTAATCAGTCTTTCAAGACGATAGTTTTAGCGTATTATATTGCTGTACACTTTATAAAACATGTTTTCCAGACTACATTTAAAAGTGTACCCACCCCTTACCCCCCCATTTCTAAATTCTGATTTTAGTGGTCTGGCTTTGGATTTAAGCGTTTCTTTCTTTCTTTCTTTCTTTCTTTCTTTCTTTCTTTCTTTCTTTCTTTCTTTCCTTTTTTAGCAACTCATGGATAGTTGCTATGTTCATCAAGTTCAAGATTAGCTACTCTGTATCTTATTTTACGTTGAAACTAGTATCTTTTCTGCTCATTTCTGTTTTGAAATTGAGTACATTTCACTGTCTGTATGCCTGAGAAACAAGGAAAGTCATTGTTTCAGGATTTTGACAGGTGCAAAACTGTAAATAATTACAGGTCTGGGCAGAAACTGGAACAGAAGTTGCATAGCAGCTGGCAGGCCTGACCTGTGACTGGTCTGACCTCAGTGAAGTAGCCTAAATTTCATGGCAAGCTGAGATTTGTTTTATGGTATGAAATTCACCTTCTGCTACAGGAAGACTCTTCTAATTGAGGCAGGATATCAGCTGTAAAGGGAGTAGCAGATTCAGATTATTGACAATGAAAACTGCCCCCTGAGCCATCTTTTGTATGACTTCAGGTCCAGATGGAACTTGTATGGCTGCATTTCAAAATTGATTTACACTTTGACTAAAATAAATCACTCCACACCAAATGGGATACAGTGGTTATACCTACGGAAGGTGGGCTGGAAGGATATTTTATGGTATCTACTTCTAAAATATTTTAACTCTTAGACTTATGAGCATGTCTGATTTTGCAGAGAACAGTTTTAATTATTTAATACAAACAGAAATTTGTATTGAGATTTGTTCACTTTGAGGTTATAGTAGGCAATTCCCAGCCATAGAACTCCAGATCTGTTGCTGATCTGTACAGAAGGCAGGAGCTCCCACCCCAGGTAATGTTGTTACACTGTAGAGCTACCGTGGAAGGACACTGGCCTGTAAAGCAGGGAGGGAAAGTGATGACCTGTGGACCAATTTACAGATACTTTAATTTGTGCTATGTGCAGTGTTCAAAACATTTGGCGGTTTCACATTTTAAAATTCTGCATTTCTAGCCTCTTTGGAAAAACTGATGATACAGCAGCTCTGTCTCTGCAGTCCTGTAGTTGATGAACTGAGGAGCCTCTGCCCCTCCTAGGCACTCTGGTTTGCCCCAGTGCGAAGTGTTCTGTATTGAGGGTTTGTTTCTGTTACCTTTTAATCCACATTCGAATTAATGATACCTGGACTACAGCCTATATGGACCCAAAGATGGCCAAACATGGCAGAGGAAGGACAGTTTTTTTGGAGCAGATTTATGGAGCCTTCTCTTGGTTAGGGTCGGTTTGCTTGTGTGCTGTGTGCCAAGCTCTTTCCCTGCTTTTGTTTTGCTTCTCCGTCGTACCTGCATTCCCTTGCCTTCACAAGTTACACCTCCAAGAACTTTGAGTTGTTATGTCCCCCAGCCACCTTTAATAAATCTTTCAAGTATCCAGGTAAGGAGTGTTGTGAATGTTTACTAGTCCTTTAATTCACACATTAATATGTTTCGTTGAGTCAGTTTTTCTCCTTGCTTTTTGTAGAGATCAGCTTTATTGAAGGATAAGAGGTCAATTAGAAAAGGAATATAGACATTTAAAAACATTAGACAAATTAAGAGTTAGGGTAAATCTTGGTATAACGTCCTGGTACATGCCTTAAGAGATACTGACAGGGGCAGGGGATATAGCTCAGTGGCATAAGAGCCTGCTTGGCAAGTGCAAGGCCATGAGTTCAATCCCCGGTACTGCAAAAAAAAAAAAAAAAAAAGGCTGGTGACAGCAGTGGGATCCTTTATTGCGTGATCAAGGGGCCGTAGGAAGATACCTGAGATTAACATTTTCCAGAAAAGAGAGAAAAAATGGGCCCCCTCTTCCTCTTTCTCTTTTCTGTCTCTATACTGTTTGATGTTCCAACTCTTAAGACCTAGAATCTATGGAACTTACGATTGCTGTTTATTTCCAGCTGGAAGGACAGCAGTGAGGAAGAATTGTTTCATGTATCTTAAGTGTCTCATAACTGATTGTAATGTGATTTCTTTTGGGATATATGTTGCAAATAAAAGTTAAAAACAAAACCACTGTTCTAATTTAACTTTTGACAGATAACCCATTTATTAATTGCGTTGTTCTGGGCTTAAATAAAGTTACTCTAGAGGAAGTGATACAGATTAGGCTTGACAAACGGTGGCCCTCAGGACAATCTATCTTGTTGCTGTAAATAAAGTTTTATTGGAACAGGTTTACATGTGTTATTTAACATGCTGTCCATGATTGCTTTTACAATATTAGTGTATTGTTGAGCAATTTTGACAGAAATAATGGCTCACAAAATCTAAAATATTTATCTGGCACTACAGAAAAGAAAATTGCTAACTCTTGTTGTAGATGGATCTGAAAAAAAAAAAGGTAAAACCTACCTAGCTCTTTTATATACTGTAAAGTACTTTTCTTAAAAACAAAGAAAATTACCCATATAATTCATTTTCAGAATTCATCTGGCTGTTTTATTATTTGAAAATATTTTAGTTATTGCCCTTTTAAAATATTTTAGTAGTTTAATTTATTTGAAGTCATACCCAAGTGATTTAATGGTACAATAAAGTAGAACCATTCTATCAGCTTTTAAATTAAAAGTGTTTATGTAAATAATTATAGATAATGGATTTATCTATTTTGTCTATTTAAATTTTAGTTTTTCTAAATTAATGTGATGATTATGCACATAAATGTGCTACAATATGGTATTTCAACTTATGCAAAAATGTGGAATGCTTCATGAATTTGTGTCACCATTTTGCAGGGGCCATGCTGATTTCTATACTGTTCCAGTTTTAATACGTCCTACTAAGGCAAGCATGATCTCACTGTAAAGGAAGTAAAAATTTTATAGTGTTTTGGAATACAATTGAGCTATGTGTTAATTTTCTATCACTATAACAAAATGCATGATAATTAACATAAAAAGAAAAAAAGGTTTAAAGTAATCCCAGCAGTTTAGGAGGCTAAGGCTGGAGGATTGCAAGCTCAAACCTAAGCTGAACAGTTTAGTGGCATAGACACTGTCTCAAAATAAAAAACAGCTGATGTACATTAGTGCAAAAGCCCTCAGTTCTACCCTAGTACCAGGGGAAAATGGGTTCTTTTCCTCATGGCTTTAGATGTTCTAGTCCATACATGCTTTGACTCAGTGCTTTTAGGCCTCTGTTAGAGGAGCTGACGGACATGGTGGAGAGTGGTGGCAGAGCCAGCTACTCTGTGCCAAGAAGCAGCATTGGAAAAGGAAGGGGCTGGAATCCCATAATCCTCTTTGAGGGTGCACTGCAGTGACCCAGGGACCTGTCACCAGCCCCAAGTCCTGAAGGTTCTATCACCTCCCAGTAGGGCCACCCTGGGGACCACACCTTTAGCACATGGGCCCTTGGGGTAATTACATCATTTACTACATGTATTTCTGGGGAAGGTTATAATAGTTAACAAGAGGACACATAATAATCTTAAGCAGTAAAAGCACAGTATTAGTAAAACTGAGTAAAATAAAAATTTCGTTGTGATTTGGGCTGTAGTTTTACAGATATAGAATATAATTGTAAGTTTGAAAACATGATACTGTATATTTAGTTTTACTTATGTTTTCAGAAATTTTTTAATGCACAACTGTGATGTATGATCAACTCTCAGGTTATTTTAAACTTTGATAGCTGCTGTAAGTTTTAGCTATTAGGAAGATAATTAGTGAACTTTGATTGTCAAATTAGGCAGTAATAAAATTACATATTTATTATTGTCTGCAATTTTGAGAGCAGACAAAATAGCAGACCTGACGTTTGGGATGTAGCTCAGAGGTTGAGCATATGCTTAGCATGTTCAAGGCCCCTAGATTTAATCCCCAGCACCCAAAAAGCAAACAGAAATAAATGCAGACCTGTATCTTGGAGTCAACATGGTTATTGAGTGTTTTCAGTGTGAAGCACTGGTTTAGGAACCAGGATTTCAGCAGCAAGTAAAACAAAATACTTAATGAGGTTACTTAACTAAGAGAGAAACATTTATCCGCTCAGTTATTCACTGAGCTGTACCAAGTACTTTTTTAAGTACCAGGGGCAGAGTAGTGAACCGAGCAAAACTTGTGCTCTCAATGTAGCTTGCATTGTGGTTGGAAGAGAAAAGTAACATGTAAGTCAGGTAGGAAATGTATAAAGAAAATGAAGTAAGGCTTTGAGAGAGGATGCTATTTTGGGTAGCATGGGCAAAAATGAAATTTCTAATAAACTGGTATTTAAGCAGAATCTGAGTGCAGTAAGCAATGGCAATGTTTAAGAGAAAGGTTCCAGGCAGAGGGTTTGCAATGTAAGGAGAGGGAGGAGTGTGTTTGCTATTTTCAAAGAACAGAAAGGAAAGGCCAGTGTGGCTGAATTGGGAAGGAGCCAGAGGGAAAATGGTAGGAAATGAGTTTATTTTCTACCTAATGACGGGCTCTCAATATATATTGGAGGTAAAGTCACATGGTACCAAGCTAAATTCTAGTGGGGGGAGGCGAGTGAAAGACCAGAAAACAGTGATGTATGGAAGAAGTCCCTGGACCAGAAGTCAGGAAATAATAGAGTTAATTTGCTCATTGTACCTCAAATCAAATCTCACTTCTATGAATCTCTTTGTGACTTGTTCTTTCAAAATAGAATTCT
Organism: Chinchilla lanigera; assembly: GCF_000276665.1. NCBI lineage: Eukaryota > Metazoa > Chordata > Mammalia > Rodentia > Chinchillidae > Chinchilla > Chinchilla lanigera. The sequence continues at coordinate 5,860,242 of NW_004955483.1, read as the reverse complement.
GGATGATATAGTCCAGTACCCCAAGGCCTTCATAAATTGTTGAATTTATGGTATGCCAATACCCATTAGAGGGTGGTCATCTGGTTAGTTTGCAACACAGAATATGAAGTTTGGACTAAATAGGTCAGAAACCCTGACTAAAATGAGGATAACAATTCATATTCAATTAAAATGTGCATAGCCTACAATAATTTTTTATTGTACTAGGGTAAAGGGGAGAAAGGATGATAATTGATAGTTATAAATTTAAAAGTCACCTTTATTCTAAGCATTAATTTTTCCTGCAAGTGTTATATAAAATGGTTAGAGTCCTGAAGTTGTAGAAACACTAATCACGGTATTTATAATTGCAAAGAAGCTAGGTAGCTGACCTCACATGTGAATGAATTAACTTAGGGTTTTGTGTAATATGTTTCAGCAAAAGCAAGTATTTAAAAAGTGGTGCATTTTCCCCTCATTTAAAAAATGGCAATATCTGTGGTGTTTGCATTTTGTTTAATATCGCTGTACACAGAGTCTTGTGATGCTTTCTCCAATTTTAAAGCAGATGTAAGTTGAGGATCCCTAATCCAGAAATCTGAAATCTCAAATGCTTCAAAATTGGAAACGTTTTGAGTTCTGACATGACATTCAAAAAGTTTTGGGTTTTGGAGCACTTGAACTTCAAGTTTTTAGATTAAGGATTCCTTTTTTAAAAAATTTTTTATTCTAAAGAGAATAATAAAAAAGAACAGTAGCAAAATACCAACAACATAGACAAAACAAAACAAAGCAAAAACAATGAAAATGATGCAGGGTTTCAGAACAAAATGATAGGAATTGACAGTGGTTGTTATATTACATATTGTTGTCTTCAGCAAAGTTGCTCAGATTACTAGATGTAAGAAGGCAAGTTGATCAAATCATTAAAGAGAATAAAAAGTAAAAGCAAAAGAAACATTAGAAACTGTACAGAGTTTCACTAGACAAGATGGTGGGAATTCACCAAAGGTTGTTATATTGCACATTGTTGTGTTCAAGTTAGTTGTTCAGGTTATCAGATATAAGCATGCAAAAGTGATCAAAAAGAAAAAAAATTAGGCATTAACTATTCCTTTTAATAAACCATTAGACATCAGCAGTACAGTTATCCCAGCCATCCATATATGTATTTCCCCTTCCTTCTTTCTTTTTCTCCTTTCCCTCATCCTAGTTGTTCATTCCTTTGAGTAATTTCTTTCTCTTTCATAGTATGTTTTGGGTTTTATTTACTCTTTTAGGTTCTTACACTAGGGAGACAATATGATGTTTATACATGTGGGTCCAATTTATTTCACTTATGAGTATGATCTCTAGTTGCTGGATTAAGGATTCTTAACTGGTGAAGTTTGAACAGATATTCAAACTCTGAAAAACTACACAATCTGGGACACTTCTTGTTCTAAGCATTTAAGATAAAGATTGTGTATCAATAAATGAAATTTTGTTTCTTGCATAATAAGATTGTTACTGAAGATTTTCACAAAACAATTCCTTTATAAAGAACAACATCAATCAGAACTATTATGTATCTACTGTTTGGGGGATAGTAGAGATTTCTGACACTCAGTGTTAGTAATGATTATTGAAATACCATGTGGGGAAGAGACAGCGTTAATGTATACCATTGAGACATTTCAAGAAGTATTTTACCAGGAAGGCCTCCTGCATAGTAACAGGTTCAGTTAGAAACCTCTTTTGCTAATATTTACTAGACACATTCTTGCTCAGGAGTAATTCAGCTCATTTCTCAGGCAAACCCCAAATGTGTCAATAGTCTGTATCCATTTCATGGATTTTGGAGGAGTGGTGGTAGTTTTGAGTAGATGGAATTTCACATGAAAAGCCGTAACTTTTCTTTTCCTTGGTGGACGTGTTTTAGTGTATGAATTCTGTGTGCTGCTGTCTTGTGTGCATTCGGTCAGGCGGTGTGTGTTCATGGGGGAGCTGCCTTGAGTTGGGGTAGGTGAGGCAGCTCTTCTAGTGGTGCACTAGTGAGAGGAGCTCAGGCTGTTAGTGGGGAGGGGCTGGCTGGAGGATGTGTGGTGGAGAAAGAAGAAAGGATGGAAGGGAGAGAGGAAGGGAAGGAGGGAAAGCAGAGAGAGAGAGAAAGAAAGAAAAAGAAAGCCACTCAGGCTAACTTATCCTTTGCCTGAAACCAGGTATAGTACTGAACACTATATACTGTTTTTTCCAGTGTAAATAGGCCTATGATAAGGCTTAATTCATGAGTTGCAACAGTTAATTATTTGTAAAATAAAACTGGTAATATACAGTAATAAAAATTGTTAAAGCTTATGAATTGTGGGTGGGGGTGTGTGACTGCTTTAGTGATCAGATGCCCATTGGCTGACTTAACCAGCTCATGCCTACTTCCTACTCTTAAATTTGCAGTAAAAATATCCTACAGTTCCAACTTTCATGGCATTGAACACACCTTTCTCCACACCATGTTTATTTCGGATCTGTGACATTCTAACTTTATTTACTCAAACCAAAGTGCTCATTTAGTTTGGCCCCCTAATTTTACAACCTGGGAAATGGAATGCCATCAAATATATAACCACACTTAAATATATCTGTTCTTGTATATCATTTATATGTCTGTTATACAAAGTCATAAATAATCTAGGAGCGCAGCATCTGTCTCACCTGCTGTTCTCTTTATGATGCGAAGTGATGAGTCATATGAGTAATTGTATTACTTGTATAAAGTACTTGGAAGACAGTTTCACTTGTGTAAGTCCTGGGTTGCATGTCATAAAGATGAAAAGTTTGAGCCATCTGTTACTTTATAAAAAAAATTTACCCTGGTATACCACCTGGTGTTTAACTAGGCCTCAGGATTTGTTCCAGATACAGCCCTGCTTCATTGAACAAATATTGGGGTGAGGGTGGGTACGGCTTGCTGATTACCTCTGGGATTTGGGAGGGGCCTTTTTCCCTGAGTTCCAAGCTACATTATTTGTGTCGTTATTATTTCCTATTGTGGTTTGTCTGTCATTAAAAACAATTTTGTCTTAATTTAGAAAATTGGATATGAGGAGTTACATTACACAAAAACAACATTATACTGTACAATGGTAGAGATAATGTTCTGTGCAGCAGGATTGAATTTGGAGCAGTGGATGGCCACCTGCTAGGCCTTTGTTCCCGGGCCATTCTGGCAAGTGGCCCCAGTGTTTTGGTTTCTTCCTTGGTCATGTGGCTGTTGAAATCTGCCTGGGTTAGTTGCAAACCATTAATCTGGTAGCACAGAACGATGGCATATTTGACTACTGGGTGTTTGAATTAAGAAAACAAATCCCTTTTAGAGTTATTATTCAGCAATCATAGAATGCTTTTATCATGTTGATATAACATCTGAGTCTTTACATTTTATCTAAGGGTAGCTTATTCTTATCTACAACATAAAAAAGAAATCTAGGCAATATTTGGCATTATGGTAACTAGTTACCATATAGCACCTGTCTGCTTACCCACTGTGATGGGGTAACCATATAATTCAGTGACTAAACTGGGACATTTACGAGTGACAACGGCTACTTTTAATTGTGCTGGGATAAAAAGTGAAGATAAGTGTATGTGGTCATTCTACTTATAAGGAAGATATGTCCATTTTCTCTATGTCTTTTGGTCAAGAATAACTAAATGTTCCCCCTGTGTTTAAGCATGTTTCCTACACTCAGTGCTTGCTACCTATGGGTTCTGCATGTGGAGTCAGTTAACTGGGCTTGAAAAAAAAGCTGAGGAAAACGTTTGTACTGAACAAGTAGAGACACTTTTTCCTTGTTATTTTCCAAGCAGCACAGTGTAACTATTTGCGTAGCATTTGTAATAGTGTATATAACTATTTATATAGTGCAGTCTGTGCACAGCATATATATAGACGTCTGTTGTTTTATATGCAAGGATTGAACATCCCTGAGTTTTTGTATCTGTTGTGGGTCCTGGAACCAACCTCCCTCTGATACTGAGGGACGACTATTATTTCTTTATCATTTATTTTCTTGCGCAGGGTATTGAACAGAGGGTCTAGTGCCTCCTGGGCAAGTACTGTACCACTGAGTTACAGCCACAGCCTGCCAACTGTATTTTAAAATGGCATTAATTGTGGCTGGTATGGTGCCTTATTAAAAGCAGAGAGTAAATATTTGCACATTAAAAAAAGTTTATACTTTTAATCCTAAAGCTTTTTGCAAGTTAACTGTTTAAATGTATGTTTTAGAAGAGCTTTGGGGTAAAATTATCTATATTTCCTTATATTGTCTTATTTTTTTTTTTTATATTAAGGCCTAGTCTCAGATATCTCCATAGGGATATAACCAACCCACTGACCCATTACTTCAATTCTGAAACTATTTTAATATGTACAATATTATAAGAGTAATTTTTTCTATTGAAAATTACAATTGCCCATTCTCTCTGAAGTACACTACATACTAGAAGGTCAAGCCACTTAGTCAAGTGCTAGTAAGTTTTCCTGGTTAACTTATTTTTTTACTTGAGTTTGTTAAACAATTCAGTGGCTACTTGGTGATTGCTTAAATTTCTTCTGAGAAAATAAGGAGCTCAAGTCGCTCAGTTTTACTTGCCTGATAGAACCTTGTCTTAAGATTTTAATATATTGAAAGGCTAAACCTTAGGATTATTGCTTATGCTTATGTTTAATTTTTATGCGTTCATTTTAGAAAATTTTTCTTTCTTTCAAAAATTGTTTTCTCCACTGCTAAATCCTAATTTACTCTATGTAACAGAAAAAGGTATAGAAATTTCTTTTTGTGTAAGGTAATAGAATGATGTTTCTGGCCAGAAGTCAGACCAGTTTGGGTTCAAATGGAGTATGGGTTGCAGTGTGGTAGGCTCTGGGAAGTGAATTGTGATTTTACAGAGACTTTTAAGGGCTGGGAATTTTGTTCTTTTCTTCTGGTCTGAGACAGGCTTTTAAAAAAAGGTGTTGGAAAATCTCAGGTCCAAGACCTTGTTAATTGATTTAGCATCCCATCTGTCCCAGTTCCATGTTCCTCATACCACAAAACTGAAACAGATGCTGTTTGATTCCCCATTTTAAAATTTTTTTTATTTGGAGGCCAGTGTTGGGCACTTGTGTGTTGTTTTTGATTATTTTGTGATCTTGTTCTTTCTGTATCTTTCTCTTTTACTTTTCTGTAATTTTTTTCTGATTTCTTTTTTAGTTTCTGCTTGTTTTCTTTTCTCCCTGACTTTTTTCACATGAGTAAAAGAGTTCACCAAGTCTCCTTGTGTCTAGCTACCCTAACTGATCACAACATTTAGGTACTAATCATGATAGAACTTTTTTGGGTACTTCATGATTTTTATACAACAGAACTAGATCCACGAAGAAGATGTTATTTACTTCAAATTATCTATTTCTTCCACATATTTGCCCACCATGTACAAATACTTTGTTTTATTCAACCCCATGTCCCCAGAGCCTAGATGTGCTAACAGCTATTTTAAAAAAATGAATAGAAATGCCTTTTAGTTTCCTGATAGTGTACCAGATCAGTTATTATTCAGGGAAAACCTTGGAGTTCCTTGTCTGTTTACCTTGGCTGGTATTTGAATCATCCAATAAAAAGATACTTTTGAAGGATTCTATTTTGTTATACTGTAGTTTCATAGTCTCTTTGTAGAGCTTGTTGTCCCTAGACTTGATTTTATTTCTGTATCAATTAAGATCCTTTTTGCTTCAAGTAATAGAGCTCTTCAGTGAAACTCACTGAAACAGTAAGAAAGTGGAGTGTGTTGCACATGGAATGTTCCAGAAGATGGCATTGTGGGTTGAGTGAATTAAATGTCCTTAGGGACACAGGTGGGTTCTTTCTGCTTTTTCCCCTCTTTTGCCTTCTTGGCTTCATCTTGCAGCTGATTCTTACTGTGGTTGTGAGGACAGAGGCAGTAACTGGATCCATAGTTTCCTTGTTTACATCTGCTGGGTAGGAGTCCAGCTTTTCTTTCCGTGAAGGCCTGATCAGTATTTTCTTCATGTGTCATTGGTCCAGGGTGACTTCAGGCTGCTCTTTCCTGAATGTGGGCAGAGGAAATAGTAGCAATTAAT
>NW_004955483.1:5760228-5853998 GCF_000276665.1 Chinchilla lanigera | reverse complement strand
TAATGATAGCACTCACTGAAATCCCATCTGAATCGACCTTATAAATAAATTTTTAAGATTATTGATTTCCTGAGTTCCAAGTTAAAACTTTACAAAATAATTAGGTTCATAACCAAGAGGCTGCTGGGTGAAATCAACAGTACATGATAATTACTTCATTAAGGAAATTATGGCACTTAAATTAAAATTATGACAAACTCTGTCTTATTAAATTTAGTAAATATGACATACCACATTTTTGTAGAAAGTTGACCTGTAAAAATCAGTTGGATCTATCATTTCCCCTCAAGTGTGTTCAAATTGATAACAGTTGGCATGTTTAAATTATTTAAGTAAAACAATGTCTTACTGACTAGAAGAGGGAAAGAAGTAACTAGTGCATAGTGAAGTTTACTTAAACAAGTCAACATATTAGTGCATCTGTGGCTTAACTTACTAAAAGGTTTTTGATTTACTTAAATGTACAATGATGGATTATTTTTTTGTTTGGCCACGTATTCTCAGTAAATATTTAATTGACAGCTTGAGAGAATTATGATATTGTGGAGAAAACACTAAATTAGGAATTGAAGTCAGTGTATCCAGTCCTGACCCTAAATATCTGTGATTTCTAGTGAAATACTCAACCTCAGTGAGCCCTAATTTTTTAATGTAAAGGGGTTCCCTTTTAGTTTTCTAGGAATGTCTTTTTGTCTTTCTTATTTGTAACCACTCCTGGGAATTACATGACATACCTCTTTGCTCTAGAAGTATGGCTCTTTAGTAGAATTAGAAGCATATGTAGTCTAATGGTTTATTGAAAGGAACAGTTTAAAGATTTATTTATTTATTTATAATCATTTTTTCATGCTTATATCTGATAATCTGAACAACTAATTTGAACACAACATTATGTAACATAGCAACCATTGTTGAATTCCTATCATCTTGTTTGCTAAAGCTCTGTATTGTTTATAATTTTTTGTTTTTATTTTTTATTCCCTTTAATGGTTTGATTAATCTTGCATTCTTGCATCTGGTAATCTGACCAACTCCGATGAAGATAAAAATATGTAATGTAACAACCACTGTTTACCCTCATCATTTTGTCCTGAAACATTGTATCATTTTTATTGTTTTTACTTTTATTTTTGTCTATGTTGTTGGCATTTTGCTATTCTTTTTTTTCAATTCTCTTTAAAATAGAAGCATTCATCATTTATGTTTATTTGAATAAGGCAGAGCAGGTAAAAAGTGGATTACAGTTGTGAGGGAGATAGGTGCTCTTTCCTCAGTGCATGTGGTCATTATAGGAGAGAGTTTATCTGTTTTTAAAATATATGCCCTGATTCTTTAGGAAGAAAGTATTTGTAGGTTTAAACACGTTCTATTTCTGCAATGCTTCCAGGACTTCATTAGCCAAATAAAATCTTCTAATGGCAACTAGCTTCTGGAAAGATGTCAGAGTAACAAGTCTGTAAATAAAAGGCAGAGGTCTAGATTCTGTAGACTACCTGTAACACAGTACAGAACAGATTTGCAGTTAGTGTTGGAAGACTGCTTTAGGATCCTAGCTTGGCTAGTTGAGAAGAAAGACTGGCAGCATAGTGGAATGATAATATATGCGGGCACTGGACTCAAAGAGAAGTGGGCGGGAGTTCAGTTTCACCTCTTAAAGTAATTTATTTTGATGAAAAGAAGCTATTTCAGCGTGAATACTTTTGGCTATGTATAATAGAAGACTCAACCAAAAGTGGCTTACATTGTAAGGATTTTGTCATTTTACAGAGCTAGAAGTCTGGAAATTAGTAATTCTAGGTTGATTAAGCCCACAATTTAATGATGCCTTTGGCAGTGCAGGAGATTTCCGCCTTTTGGTTCCACCATTCTTTGTTTGTGGTATCTTCCTACTTGAGGCAGTATTGCTCCAGGAGCGTTACTTTCAGATATTGTATGCGATCATGATGGCAGCCAGTAAGTGTTCCTCCCACACTTGTCTTTTTAGTAGGTGTGGGCCTGTGCACCAGTGCCTTGAACTGCATCCCAGACTCAGCTCACAAACGCATTCATTGGAAGGAGAGTGAAGACATCATGACTGACTCAGACTAATTTTTAAATCCACTTTTGAACTTTGGGGTGGTGGAGGCTCTTTTCTTAGTACAGTGCCTCAGAGGATAAACAAGAAGCAAAGGGTGGGCTGTGGGGAGAATGTGAGCTGACCAGCAGTACTGGACACTGTGTTATGAGGGTCTCGTACGACAGGCACATAAACCAAGGCATTTTGATAACAGAATACCATCCCCTATGGGGGAGGAACAGGGTGCTCGAGGAAAATAGAAGAGGAAACATAATTTCAAAGTTTCAATCATCAGAAAAGACTTCCCTGGAGGAAATAACATCTCTTTTCTTCCTCAGTTATGAGAGTGATTGTTGTGCTGGGACTGTGTTCAGGAAAATTTTAAGACAAATGTTGCATTCAACAGTTAGCCAGTGTTTACTAGACAAAAACTAGAATGGCTTTAGTTATTTCAAGAAGCCCAGGTAGGAGACTTTGCTCTGACCCTGATGCAAAGCATTTACCTAGGATCAAACGTTCTGCTGTATTATCTTTGTTGCACCTGTTAACACTTTCTTCTTGAATTTTTAAAAATTTTTATTTTAAAGAAAAAGAAAACGAACACAAAAAGTAAAAAACTCCAATATGATCAGAGGATTAATGCAATGGTTAATACATTGTGTATTATCTTTAAATTAGTTATTCAGAGTATGAAATATCAGTGTCTAATTGTCCAAACAATATTAGCACAGACCTATCTTTTCAATGAACTGAGAGAAATTAGTAGTATAACTATTATGTGTATATATATATATATTTTTTTTTTTTCCTTTTGCTTTTCCCTTCTTTTTTCCCATTCCCCTAAATGAGTTTCTTTTTCCTTTTGAAGTTTCTTCCCATTTCACAATATCTGTTGTACATTTTGGATCACATTTACTCTTTCAGCGTCTCACACTAGGGAGACAATGTGATGTTTACTCCTTTGCATCTGGTTTATTTCACATATTAGTATGGATTCAAGGTGCTTCCATTTACCTATAAAAGTCTCCAGTTAATCTGTTTTTATGGCTGAGTAATACTCCATTATATAAAAAGACCACACCTTTTCTATCCATTCCTTGGTTGATGGGCATTTGGGTTGTTTCCAAGATGTAGCTATTACAAATCATGCTGCTATAAACATAGGTGTACATATATTATTGTGGTACACTGCTTTTAATTCTTCTGGGAAGATACCCAGAGGGTGCACAGCTGGGTTGAATGGGACCTCCAGTCCTAGTTCTTTGAGGGATCTCCACACTAATTTCTACAGTGGTTGTACCAGTCTACACTCCCACCAATAGTGGAGAAGAGTTCCTTTTTCCCCACAGCCCCTCCAGCATTTGTTATTGGTTGACTTCTTGATAATAGCCATGCTTTCCGGGGTGAGAAGGAATCTCAGTGTTGTTTTAATTTGCATCTTTTGAATAACCAGTGATGTTGAACGTTCTTGCATATATTTATTTGCTGTTTATATTTCTTGTATATTCCTTCCTGATGCCCATTTTTGAATTGGGTCTTTAAATTTGAGAAGTCTGATTTTTTTTTGAGTTCTTCATATATTTTGCATAGTAACCTTTTGTCTCAGGAACGTCTGGCAAGCATTTTTTTCTTCTTGAATTTTTATTGAATTAATTGGTGAATTTAATTAGAGCTTAGAGTATTAGATGCTTGTTTCATCTCATGATCCAAAATTACATTCTTATATCTTGTCCTCCCCTGACATTTTACATTGTTTCATTTCTCTTTAAATAATCAGTCTTACATTCTTCAAAAATGATACCCCATATTCAGAATGCACTTGATATGAATTGTTCTTGACTCTCCAAAGATGCAGACATCATGTTAGGAAACTGATATTCTGTTTTTCCTTTACTTCTTCGATAATGCATTGCCAAGTATATTCACATGAAGTATTTATGAGCTAAACAGTAGATTTTTCCAGTAAACCAGAAAAAGAGTGTGGTAAAGAATTTCAGAAATAAATACTTGAACTGTGATTCATATAAGGTGCAACAATAAAGTTGTTGTAATTGATTTTTGACTTATGTGTATTAATTTTTCTGGTTTTGTTAAAAAATAAAACCTGAGCTCAAAAAATGTAATTATAATTGAAATATAAAATCTAGATATATTCTTTATCACTAGAACTTGAAATACCTTTCCACACATTATTTATTATGACATGAGTATGTATGAGAAATTAGAGTCACCTGCTTGGTTGGTTTGTGTAAAACCAAAATGTGAGCAAGAAATGAACTTTACTTTCTGTTTTAACAAGCCATTTAAACACACATCAGTGTTGCTAATTTTAATAAAATTTCTATTAAAGATAATTGCAGAAAAACGATTTTATAGTATATTGTTTAAGAATTTTAAATGTTATTTTTGCTACTGAGTATTTTCTAGCCATAATTTTCTCTAGATTGCATTTGTTGCTTTTGTAATGAACAGAAGCATTAAAAGAAACTTCATATTGAAAAAATGAGAAATGGAGCTGAACATTTTTGCTTTTCTATTTCATTTGTAGTCTTTGAGTTTTTTTTTAACTTAGGTGATAAGAAGTATGAGAAGGCTAAAGTATAATCATGCTATGGTACTTGAATGGGAAAGGATTTGATAGAATTTCAGGCCTTTATATTTGGCATCCACAGTAAGGTATCGTCCTACTACACATGTGCTGTGATAATTAGGAGAGTTCCTCAACCTTGTGTGTGTGTGTGGAGACAGGAAATAAGTAGATATTGAAAAGATAAAGAATAGTATGTCAGGTTTCGATAAGCTTAGTGTAAGAGTATAACCCAGGCATAAAATATGTGGTGGAGTCAGAGAGGCCTTTCAATAGAATGTGGTCAGGGAAAGCCTTCTGAAGATGACATCGGATAGAGACTGCAGAGCAGTAACAGAGCAAAAGTCTGTGAGGATCTGGGGGACCAGATTTTGAAATATTCTGGTGGCCAGAAAATACAAGCAAGAGATGGGTGCCTGTAGTTTGGTAAGTGTGGCAGTAATAGAAAGGGTTGGATTTCAATTCTCTTGTGAAGGCAGAGTCAGTAGCCTTTGCAGGTAGATTGAATATAAAATATGAAAAAGAACAATCAAAGGTAATGCCTAGTTTTTTTTTTTTTTTTTTTGAAGACAGGGGTGTTGAGTATGGGTATATACATATTGGTATCACTTACCTGAGATGAGAAAGAACAGAGGTTGTCCTCCCTCCCTGTTTGTTTTTGTGTGGAGGGGGATGGGTGTGGGAATAGGAAATCAAAGGTTCTGTTGGATCATGCTAATTTGAGATGCTTACTAGATACCTGAGTTGATGTGTTATGTATATGAGGTAGGAACTTGGGATATAAGTTCAAGAGCTGTCCTGTAGATATATAAAGCCATGGGGCTGGACAAGATCACCTAGCAAATGAGGGTAGACAGAAAAGGAGAGAACCACCAAGGAAGAGTCAGAGCAGCATGGACCGGGGAGGCAGAAGCAGGCAGGCGAGGGCTGTAGTGAAGGCTGTGTTTGCAGAGGGAGGAGTGAGTGTGTCCAGCTGTGTGAGAGCCCTTGAGAGATTGAGTCAGGTGAGGACTGAAAATTGTTCTATGGGATTTGTCCAGAGGGAGCCAGGGCAGGTTCTTGATGAGCAGTTTCAATGGAAAATGGGGATATAAGAAGGATTGGAATGGGTTTAAGACAGAATAAGAAGCAAGGGGTAAGGCAGAGTACAGATTGTATTTAGAAGAGGTTTGCTACAAAGGCAGACCCGGAGCTAGAATTGGGGGCAGGTGTAGAATCCAGAGTTTTAATTTTTTAATTTTAAGATGAGATGTGACTGCATACTTACATGATGGGGGTAGGGTCCATTATAGAGGGAAAAATTGCAAAGTAGAAGAAATGAGGGTAATTACAGGGACAGAATATACCTGAAGGCTGGGATCTAGCACACAGCAGAAGCAGTATGATCTAACCCATAGGAGAAACAAGTATTTTGTCACAGAACTGGGAGTTTGTTAGATAGGATGGTATAAAGAGACAACAGTTCACTTCTGATTGTTTCTCTTAGTAAAATAAGAACCAAAGTTGTCTTCTGAGACCCTTAATTGGGGGAGGCTGTGTTAGAGAAATGTGTTCATTGTATTTATAAGAGTAACCTTTTAGAAATATATTTTTCATTAAGCTTTTCAACTTTTTTTTTTTTTCTTTTATGATGTTGAGCAGTATATGTCCAAATTATTTTATTGGGAAGGAAGAGCTGAGTTTCACTGTGTCATAGGTAGTGTACATCAGAAGGCTTTGTTTTTCATGTGGAAAATGTGAAATCTGGGTGATTTTTGCCTTTGTTCTAGTTGTTGCATTTTTCTGCTCGCACAGTAGAGAGACAGACCAGATCCTTCCGTTTGGGTCAGTGCAGCTGTCCTGGACCATACAGTTAAATGTCCTCCCATATAGAGTGTAATGTCCCATTCTCCAGTTAACTCTGCATCCCCACCAAACTGGGGCTGAACCCAGGATCCGCACAGAGTTACAACTTTAGTACTTTCAAAATTATTTTTTTATTTTGAGACAGCACCAAGTTGCCCAGGCTGGGCTTGAACATGCAGTCACCTTGCCTGAGGCCCCAGTGTGCTGAGACTGCAGATGTGAGCCACCGTATCTGGCTTTTCCAGGTTTTAAAGCAAAACCTCAGCCTTTGGTCTGTGTCACACAGATTCCCTCCATATATTCTGTTGTATCTGCAGACCCCCGGTGTTCTTTTGCTGAAAATAGAAGTGGCCAAGGTTAATTCATTTGTTGCTCTTGTATTTATTTCGTTGTCTGAGGACGGAGAGGAGACTTGGCTTTTTCAGAACCAGAGTCTGAATTAAGTTCTTCTGTAGTATACTAGTCAGCTTTCTACCATTATAATGAAATACCTGGGATGATTAACCTATGAAAAGGTTTATTTTGGCTCACAGTTTTGTAGGTTCCAGTCCATAATCCATTGGCCCCATTGTTTCAGGCAAGTGACATCATATCAGCCTGGAACTTGTGGCTGAGCTAAGCCACTTTCGTCAAAAGCAGGGAGCAAAGAGGAAAGGCTGGGGTCCCTTTGTATCTACTCGCCAGTGACCTAGAGATGTCTCAAAAGGCCCCTCCTCCTAAGGCCCACAGCCCCTCCCAAGGGCACCACCTGGGACCAAGCCTTCAACACATGGGCTTGTGGGAACATTCAGTATCCAAAGTATAGTGTGTTCTGTCTTTAAAGCTTATGGCTTTGTTTTCAGACACAGAACTGACAAAGTTGCCTAGACACAACATAGAAGGAGAGCAGGCAGGGGTGTGTTCTGTGCAGTCTGTGTGCTTTTAATATTCCTGTCAATAGTGTAGGTTTTAATGAATTCCCACAAAATGTAGAACACAAATGGGTTATTTTATGGTGTTCTCTTTGAAATCCCTTTATAATAATTCTGAATTAGTTGGTCTTTTTAGTGTCATCTAAGTTACTTCTGAGATAGAGGACCAAATGCAGAGTTTTTTTTCCCCCTCTAAAAGCCTACATCAGGGTTCTTCCAGCTAACTGTGACATCCTGTTTATACTCCATGGGTTAAAACCACTTTTATGTGGGTTCTGACATAGATAGGAAAGTTCAAAAGACCTCAAAGACAGCTACCACAGTTTTATTTCTCTTCCTCTTTTTGTTTTCTGGGAAATCTCTGGTTATTTAGTTTTAGAGTAGTTTTATTAAAATATTTATTTTTAGCATTTTTATCATGCTATACAATAAAAAATTTAAAGAAATCACACAAAAATATATAGTATACCAAATTATTTGTAAGTCAAACAACCTTGTAAATACTGCCCAGTTCATTATATAAAACTTTGCCAGCCCTTTATGTTCCCCATGAAAATCATAGCTCTCTGCCTACCTACACAAGTGACTGTTGTTCTTTTTTAATAGTCAGTCAGCTTCCTTATAAGTTTTTGACTTTTTTTTACAATATTGTTAGATCTTGCTCATTAAAAAAAGGAACCTGACATATATATGTCACTTAATCTACATGTTTTCCTCCATTTCTTCCTGTTCTTTATAATTTGCTCGTTAAAATAGTTAGGCCTTGTACGTGTCATCTTTCCATAGCCTGGATTTTACTGATTGCATAGTTAAAGACAACAAGATTGTGGCTGACTGAGGATTGGCTCCTTATAGGGTAGAGGAGTTGCTGGTGTGTTTCGAGCCTTGTGTGGGTTTAAGTCATTTGGCGATACTGTTCTGCTTGGCTAGTTGATTGCTCATGTTTACAGTCCCATATATAAAAATTTCTACTTTTGGGTTGAGAGGTGTACTTGTGGTCTGAACTTGTGGGTAATTCTGAAAGCCAACTGTTATGAGGACAGGGGTCTTGAACCATGTCTCTCTGTTTTTAATTATAGAGGTCAGCTTTCTCAGCCCCTCCCACATTTGATTTATGAGTTGTCTTTGTAAATGTCACATTTGCTAAAGTTTTATACAAGTTGTCCTTGGTTTGGGTTACTCATGGTCTTTTTCCTAGTTTTCTATCAGTGCCACAGATTTCCTCTTATTTATTCATGTATTTTTGTTTTGTCTGTGGAATTTTGGGACAATGCAGAGGTTAGTATATCTGTTCATTTGGTTATGTCAATCATCTGTAGGCTCAGACTGTTACTTAGTTTTACCTTTTACAAAGATTTAAGAGGTATTAAATTCACATACCTGTTTTGTGTGTGTGTGTGTATATATATATATATATATATAAAATTTTCAGTACTAGGAATTAATCCCTGGACCTCCTCAATGAGCTACAACCACAGTTCTTTTTACTTTTTGTGTTTTTTATTTTCAGACAGGGTCTTGTTAGGTCTTTCAGCGGCCCAGGCTGATTTTAAACTCACAGTCCCCTTGCCTTAGCCTCCCAGAGTGCTAGTATCAAAGGTATGTAAAACAGGTCATCTTTAGGCATTGCCCTCCAAGAGCTTGTAGTCCAGTAGGGAAAAGGTGTGTGTAGAAAGAATTGGTAGGGTGTGAATCTATGCAGAACATTTTAAACAATTCACCATAAGAACAACACTTCTTGAATTAGTTACTTCAACAAGAGTGTGTTCTCTGCCTGGCCTCTTGATCCTGAAGGAATGGTAGCAGGTGAAGTTCCAGGGAACCAGCTTGGAAGAAGTTAATCTCTTCTCTGCCTCTGTCCAGTAGGTGGGAGATTTCAAGGCTTAGTAAGTAGCCAAGGATGCAACCCCTGCATCCTTGTGTCTTTCTGTAACTCTTGTTTTCCACTTTTTAATTTTATTATTTTGTGTAATAGGCTTTGCTCTTATAATCTTCAAGGGATCCCCTTTCACATTATACCTCTTTTGAAAAGTGACTTTGAAAAATATGTGAAATCTTTGTGAAAAGTTTTGTGCTGTACATTTTACAAAATTTAAATAACTGTTCATTCAGATTACATAGCCATTTGTAAGTTTGGCTAGGTCTTCCACCAGAAGCCAGGCTAGGATCTAATAGTCTCCAGTACACACAGTATTCAAGTAGATGGAGCTTGAAATAAGCCCAAGTATGCATTTTTCTTGAAGTACTTTCAAGCATTCAGCTAGGAAGTGTTAGAACTATCTTAGAAGATTTATTTCTTTAATTTCATTCTCAGTTGGAATCAGAACTATACATTTGTCTCTGTTTCACCCAAGAAAAATACATAGATTCACGTCCTCATTTAGTTTTGCTCATCATTTGTGGGTGTGATAAAGTACAATGAGACGTTCAAGTTAGGTGGTGAATTCAGTAAATGTAGCAGCCAATCAGGGTTACTCCTCCTAGTGTTGTTTTATTGAGGTCTTCCAATACACAGACACAGTCTCGAATCCTTCTGCCCTCTTCTTTCCTCTTTTTTTTCTTCTGTAGACTGTTATTGCTTTCTACAGTGTTGCTGTGAGTGCAGTGTTAGGATGTTCGTCCTAGGAGCTGTGAGCTAATTATAGAGTTTTTTTTATTTTATGGAAATATTCCCCATAATAGGAATATATATGTCATTAACTTTAGACTGTTAACCCTTTTTTAAAAAGTGTGCCTTACTTATTTCACCTTTCTTATCAAGAAGGAAGTGATGGATTCAGATGCTAAGCATGGTGTGGGGTGTGAATGCAGTGAGGTAGGTGTTTTACATCCAATGATCTGACTTCATGAGCCTCACTCATCTGAGTTTGCCTTGCTTCTGGAAGTTACACAAAAATGCCATCGAACTTTAGACTTCATGATAAAAGGGAGGGGAAAAAGCTTGTTCACTAGGCTTTTAGGCTCAGTAATTGGAGACTGTGAATCAAAACAATGTAAGATAAATAAGAGCAAAACCACTGATTTAGTTACATATGTGTGTATTGGACAGCAGTGGCAAACCATTTAGAGCTTTCAGTGGTACAAACAGCCTGCAGTGTCACATGTACCATAGGTTTGCCACCACTGATACAGGGATTCATAAAGAAATGTGACACAAGGAAGCAGTCATAATTTGGAGTTTACTTACCTTGTTAACCATGGGGCTGTGGTATGGAAAGCAGCTTAGAGAAAAGAAAAGGGTTTGGGGACTTTCTGAGGGGTATAATTTGTGGGGAAGTAACTAGAAAACATATTGCAAATGAGGGTCATTTGTAAGTTTTTTGACCATATTAGAGTCTTACTTAAAGTCTTCATAAGTTGTGTATTTTAATGGGGAGGGGTCTTTTCAATTTTCTGTGTGTCTTGGAAACACAAATTGCTTTTGTTACCTGACAAGCCTCTAAACATATGTGTGCATAATGGGCACAAAATAAATATTTAATTTATGATTTTGCAAATGAAGTTGTTGATTTTCATCATTTAATTTTCATAGACTCACAGCATACCGGTTAGAAATGGTGACAGTAGATTGAGTGTAGAAGTTAGAAATTGACACCTATGAAAGAAAGAAAAGAATCAATATATGCAGCCTCGTGGGATTATTTATTATGGAGCCACATAGCCTATGGATCGTGGTAACCCTTGGCTTAGGGCATTGTTCTATTGAAGAACGGGCAGTGATGGATGACTCTCAGCACTGCCTCTGTCTTTACTGTGACCTCTGGCAAGATATTTAATCTTTGTGATCCGCAGTTTCTTCATTTATAAAACAAAATGACAAGGCTAGAAAGTTTTGGCTGTTTTTTACAGATGTGAAATTTTATATGCACAAGGATTATCTGAAGCAAACAGATATATAGTACAGATTCATTTAGATTCACTCCATTGTCTACGATGGGAAATGTGAGCATGTCCAGATTTTAGAAATACTTCCTTTAGAATATTTACATTTCTTAAACAAAAAAGACTTGAATATAAGTATTGGGGATAAAGCTTTTTGCTAAATAAATGGAGGTTATTTGAAGGTAGAACTTAATAAAAAGAACAAATGGTGTTTAGTGATTATAAAAAATTTTTGAGATAATGAACTCCCTTTGAGGAAGTAAAGCAGAAGCCATGTGACCATTTATAAGGGATATTGTACAAAATATTGACTATTTAGGTAAAATCTGTCCAATTGGGCAAGCTTCTTGTGCAAGAGAGGGTGTAAAAATGTTGGGGTAGTTTTGAATTTACTACTGCAAAGGTTAATGGGGAGGCCTGTGACCCAGGTGTCTTACAGAGTGGTCCTGACCATGGGGTGAGGTCTACTAGGGGCTTGTCAGGTGCCTTTAGCAGAGCTGCTGGGAAGCTCTTTCCCCCTGTCCTGTTTTGCTGCCAAGTTTTTAAGGATAATGTTCAAGTGTGTTCTTTATTTTCTTAACTCCTTTTCCAACTCAGTAGTTGTTATTTATAATTTGAAGTATTTCCTTTCACAGTTTATCCTATGCATTTACCTTCTTGCTTCCTTCCTTATAAAAATTGAGCGTAGTTTACACCCTATTGTATAATTTGCTGCTTTCTTATAACCAGATATTTTGAATACCTTTCCATGTTAGGTCTCCATAATTGCCTTAAATTATAGTGAATATTTTTTAATACTTACTGTCTACATTTTTAAAAGTGTGTTTTGTGTGTTAACACATAACTCTTACACCAACCTTGTAACTTCTGTTATAGATGAAGACCTTGAAGCACAGAGAGGTTAAGTAATTCTGTGGTTACAGAGATAGCAAACAGTAGAGCCAATACTAAAACTCAGGTAGTCTGGCATCAGTCTGTCCCTGTAATTGCTTCATTATCCTGCTGCTCCACTGACTCTGAGTTCTTCTGCCGTTAATTATTTAGTTACAGGTCCATGGTTGGATTTTTTAGTGCTACCTCATTCTTTTTTGCTAATAAAACAGGCCAGGCAATACCTCTGTGAACCAATGCACACAAAAATCCCTGTCTTCATGCAGTTCACATTTTGAGAGGGGATGGAGACAGGCTTAAACAATTACATAGTCAAGTAGCCTCTGAGAAGCAGCACGGAGAAGAAATAAGGCAGAAGAGCAAATGATGGTGCTCTTGCGGAGTGTAAGATTTTGACCAGGGTAGGAAGCGGTATGTGAGCAAGGCCTGGGAGGTGAAAAGAAGTGAGCCATGTGGATGTGAAGATGAAATATGTTTCAGCCAAGGACACAGCAGGGGCACTGGCCTAATGTGGGCGCATGTATGGCTTAGAAGGAACATTCAGAAGGCCTGTGTGGCAGGAACAGAGTGAGAAAAAAAGTGGCAGGAGTTACAAGAGATGAAGGAAGAAGAGAAGAGAGGGGATGCCCAGTTAGTCTTTTGAATACTTCCAGGAGTTTCAGGAAGAAGAACTGGGTGAAGGCATTGCTGTTGACGCATTTGCTATTAATTTGCACAGGGAATAGACCCATGGGTGGCAGTATTCAACTCTTAAAATGCTAACTTAAGAAAGCAGGTACTGTCTCAGAGGATAGAGACTCGAGTTTTAGAGAAATGAAAATGTGGCATAAGGAGCAAGCTGATTTTCCAGATGACATAACTCGGTGCCACCAATATTTTTCAAGGTCTCATCCTTAGTTTTGCAGGTAAGAAACTTGATTTTGTAGGTTTATGTAGAATTGAATGGACGCAGGAACCAAATTCACAGTGACTGGTGTCAGTGATTCACTTTGTCACAGAGACCCATCTGACCATGGCTAATAGCAGCCACATCCCATGATCACGAGGACTCCCTCTTTTTTTCCCACTGTCAGGACATCTAGGGGAAGGTTGGCTTCCTGTCTTTCAGGGAGTGTGACCCCCAGCAGCCCCCGACAGGATTCAGAGGTACACATCTTCTGTTAAGCCTAAAGGGTCATCTCTGTGGTCTGCACTTTGTTCCCGTTGGAGCCTCGAGGCTGCTTAGTTCCCTCCACTCTCTTTTCCTTTCTGCCATGTTCCTCATCCTCTACCAGTGTACAGTCACCACAGTGACCAACTTCTGATTCCTGGTCCTGTCGCCTCACCTGCTCCCTCATCGTTTCCCCGCAGCTGCTTTTTAAAGTCTTTATAGCCGTCTCATTGAAATGCCTTTCTATAATGAAGCAGCTTTCGTTAACCTTGGCACTGAAGCCTATGTTCTTATCCTTACTTTTTTTTTCAGGTCTTATTTTTTATTAGTGTGTGTTTGAAGTATGTCATTTTTATATTCCTTGTGTGGAGTTGGTACATGTACATGACACATCTCAATTCTTTTTTCATCACTTTTTTTCCCTTCCTGTATCTCTTGATCCCCTTCCCATTTGAAAAAGGTCTGTCTTGCCATTTCCTATTATCTGTCTTTTATTTTGATTTTTATGTTTTGGGTTTCTCATGTAAGAGAAGCCATGTGACATTTAAGCTTGTGTTTCTGATTTATTTCACTTAACCTGTTCTCAAGGTACATCCATTTTCTTTCGCTGACTCAAGTTTATCCTTTATGGCAGATAGTACTCCATTGGGTGTAAATAGCACATTTTTGTTATCCATTCATCTGCTGATGGACATATAGATCGCTTCCAAGTACAATGGATTTCTGCTGCTATAAACAAAGGTATGCGTGTATCACTACATGATGTCTTTAACTATTTCAGGAAGACACCTAGAAGGGGAATAGCTGGGATCAATTGGAATTTCTCGTTTTAATTTTTTGAGGAATCTTCATAATGATTTCCATAGTGATTGTGCTAGCTTACATTCTCACCAGCAGTTTCAAGGATTCCTCCCCACTCCTGTATCCTTGCTAGCATTTGCTATTTGATTTTTGATGATGGCCATTCTTTCTGGGGTAAGAAGGCATCTCAGTATCGTTTTAATTTGTATTTTTTAATGGCCAGTGGTGCTGAACATTTTTTCATATATTTAATTGGCCATTTGTACTTCTTCTGAGAAGTGTCTATTCATTTCAGCTACCCATTATTCTAATGTGACCTTTTTTTAGGGGGGGTCTAATTTTTTTGAGTTCTTTATGTGTTTTAAATATTAGTCTTCTGTCTGAGGCATAGCTGACGGAATTGTTTTCTCATTCTGTAGGCTATCTCTTCCTTCTGTTGATTGCTCTTCGCTATGCAGAAACTTTTTAATTTGGTTGATCCCATTTGTTGATTCTTGGTATTATTTCTTGTGCCATTGGGATTCTGATCAGAAAGTCCTCACCTCTGCCTATGTCTTCAAGAGTTTTACCTATATTATCTTCCAGCAGATTGTTTCTGTTTTAACACTTCCATCTTTGATCCATTTAGATTTCAGTTAGGGTTAGGGTTAGCGTTAGGGTTATATGGTTCTAGACTCAGTCTTCTGTATGTGGATAGCCAATTTTCCCAGAACCACTTATACTTTCCCAGCTGTCTTCCTTCCAGTTTATGTTTCTGGGCCCTTTTCAAAGATCAAATAGCTGGATATTGGTTTTTTTTTTTTTGTTTGTTTGTTTTTTTCTTTTCTGGATCCTTTATTCTGTTTTATTGATCCCTCAGTTTTTTTTTTTTTTTTTAAATGCCAGTACCATGCTATTTTTTTAGTCTTTGTAATAGAAGTTCAAATCTGGAATTGTGGTGCCTCTTGCTTTGTTATTGTTACCCAGAATTGCTTTTGCTACTGTGGGACTCTTCTGGTTCCATAGGAATTTATCACTTTTGGAAGTATAGCCATCTGGGCTTTATTGGTTATACCTATGCAGGAACATGGAATATTTTTCCCTTTCCTGATATCCTCTTTGATATCCTTTTTCAGAGTGATGTGATTTTCCTTGTAGAGCTCTTTCACTTCTTTGGTTAGGTTAATTCCTAAGTATTCAATTTTTTTGATGCAGTTGTGAATGATACTATTTTTCTAATTTTCTTTGTGAGTTCACTATTAGTGTACAGGCGTACTAGTGACTTTTATGTGTTGGTTTTATATCCTGCTACACTACTGAATTCAGATAATAAAGCTAGGAGTTTTTCCTTAGAATTTTTTTTTTTTTTTATCTTTTATGTAGTGGATCATGTCCTTTGAAAATAATAATTTGATCTTTTCTTTCCTATGTGTATCTCTTGTATTTCTTTCTTTGGCTTTATTGCTCTGGCTGGGGTTTCTGTTGTTTTTCTTTTTTTTTTAAAAAGACAGGTTCCTACTGTGTATTTCAGGGTGGTCTTAAATTCACTCTGTAGCCAAGGCCGGCTTCAAACTTGCAGTGATCCTCCTACCTACCTCAGCCTCCCAAGTGCTGGGATTATAGGCATGCACCACTACACTGGTCTGGCTAATGTTTTGAATAGTATGTTGAACAGTAGTAGTGATGGTGCACATCCTTGTTTTGTTCATGATTTTAGAGGGAAAGTTTTCAGTTTTTCCCTGTTTAACGTGATGTTGGCGGTAGGATTGTCGTAAATGGCTTTTATATGATTGAAAAGACGTCCTGTGAGGTTCGGTTGTGCATTCTGTAATTCCAGCACTCATGAAGTGGGGCAGGAGGATCACTGCAATTTCAGGGCCAGCCTGGAGTACATAACTCAAGGCCAGCCTGAACTGCATAGCAACACCCTGTGTCAAAAACCCAAAATAAGTAAATAAGACAGAGAAAAGATAACGTCCTTCTCTATTTGTTTTCTTTAGGTTTTTTGGTTCAGTCAAAATGCATATTGGATTTTGTCAAACCCAGGCCCTTGTGCTGTACATGCTAAGTGTGTGCTCTGTAGTTGAGCTATACTCCTGCACAACGGAGCAACTTCATGACCTTTCGTTTTCAGTAGTGAGAATCGAACCCAGTGCCTTCACATGGAGCTATAGCCCCTGGCCTTTTAAAATTTTTTATTTTCAGACAGTCTTTCTAACTTCCCGTGATGCCCAGGCTGGGCTTGAACTTGTGATTCTTCTTCTTCTGCCTCCTAAGTAGCTGGGATTCTGGGTGTGCACCACCGTTCCTGGCAATGTGATTGGTTTTATGTGACCATTTCTTCAGATTATGGAGGAAGACTATTTTCTGCTTCTCTGTAGGTGCCTACGGGCTTGTATTATGGACATTTTAGAATTTTTTACCCTTTAGATTCCTCTTTACTAGGTGTACTGTAGACTGCTCAATTTGGTATGACTTATTTTTGTTTTCTTCTCAAGAGCATAAAACGAACAGTTATATTTTAGTTTTATCAGTTAAAGTAACATTCAGTCTTCTGATCCTGAGGTTATAGTCCAGTTACTTTGGATTTGAAAATTGCTATATATTCTAAGTTACAGATATGAATATATTGATATGGATTATTATTTTTTTTTCAGACTGATAAACGTATAAGATCTTAATTTTATTTCCAACTCTAGGCAGCTCAGAGCCTGCCTTTCCACATTCTGCCCGTGAAATGATGTAGGTGAACAGTTGCATGGGTGCCAGCTCATTCCTTCTTTTTGGTTCCAGAATCTAGGGAAGGTATTATGGTGAATGAATTTTGTAAAAAACTTAGCTCCTTAGTTTTTTTTATATTATTTGCTTTAATGCATCTTCCTGTCGTGGCTTCTGGCTGCACATCAGTACTTAAAATAGGTGTCCTCTTGCATGAGCATTCCATGTAGAGACTACTCACATGCAGAATGTTAAACTGTTCACGGTGTCTAGCAACAGGTAATGCCTTGGCCTTTTTCTGGTGCTGTCATAAGGAAGAGTTTTTCTGAGGGTATGAGTTTGCATTGAAAAATTTAAAAGTCTGTGTGTCATTTTTTGGTGCTGGCCTCTGAAGTGTGACTGGCTTTCCTCTGCTGGGCTCTTCCCCCATGTGTGACTCCTTGGAGCCAACCATGGATTGAATCCACTGAAACTGTGAGCCAGAATAAACTTCACCTCCTTTAAATTGCATATGTCTGGTGTGTTGGCCCAAAGACAGAAAAGTGACTAAAACAGTATCAGCACTTAAAGTAGGTATATTCTCACTTGAACATTTGACATGGGGCATGCTCACTCTCAGAGTATTAAATTACTTGCTATGGATAAAACCAGACTGATGTGATCCTGTTTCTGGTGCTATTGTAAGAGGTTTTTAAAAAATGACTATCTGAGTATGTATTTATAAATTTTAAAATCATATACAAAGTTAAGAAACTTTTTCTTGAGATAAAGTTTTGGTTAAAGAAGTAGACATTATTATGGGTGCTTTTATCCAAATATCCATTTATAGGAAAGCATGAGGAATAAGAGTAATGAACACAGTGGAAGAATCACCAGTCCCTTCTTACATGCTACTTTGAGAGAGCTATTTTTTGATATTCCCATGAATTTATTACTCTCCATCAGACTATTATTTTAAGACTCATATCACGCAAGAGTTGTCAGATATTAAATTGTGCTGCTTTCTGCAAGATATTCAGCATATTATTGCTCTGTAAATTTCTCTGCTGTTCTAGTGGAGAAATATCTGTGCCAGTGTTTATCATACCATGAAAACATAAGTGTGATTTGTGTTCTGAAATGTGAGTCCACAGATCCAGGGGATCCTGGGTGCTCATTGCCGCTCTATCACTGACTCAACCTTGATGTTTGCATCTTTTCTTTTCTTTTTTTTTTTTTTTTGCAGTTCTGGGGTTTGACCCCAGGATGTTGTGGATGCTAGACAAATGTTCTACCACTGAGTTATATCCTCAGCTCTTTGTATTCGAGACAGATCTTGCTAAGTTGCCTAAGTGAGCTTTGAACTAGTCATCCTCCTACCTCAGGCTCTTGAGTAGCTACAGTTCCAGGTGTGAACCACCACAGACAGCCATTGCATGACTTTAAGTCTCAGTTTTCTTGTCTGTAAAGTAAGGGAATAATATTATGTTAGTATTAATTTTTTTAATGATAATTCTGTACCAATTAGTTCTTGCATTTTATGCCTTGGAGAAAAGATGGAAAGAATTCTTTATATTTTGTATTTATTCAAGTTAATGCTTTGGACAAGGATATGTTGCTGTTTTAACTTAGAAATATGTTTCAAGAAAATGTGAACTATTAAATTAACTTTGCATTCCCATTTTCATTTTAATTAGCATTTCAGGACCATTTGAGGGGAAGACATGGTAATTTATATTATTTTAACTTTCTTAAAGTATTAGTCTCATCAGCATTCACAGTTTGAAGGATAAAAGCTTTTAAAAATATGTCTGTGCTGGATACATTTCTCAAGAAAAAAAAAATTGCGCCTGCCTGGCAAGCGCAAGGTCGTGAGTTCGGTTCCCGGTACCGGAGAAAATCCAAAAAAAAAAAAAAAAAAAAAAAAAAAAAAAAATTCAGGGGCTGGGGATTTAGCTCAGCGGCAAAAGCACCTGCCTGGCAAGCGCAAGGTCGTGAGTTCGGTTCCCGGTACCAGAAAAAAAAAAAACCAAAAAAAAAGAAAAAAAGAAAAAAAAATTCAGGCTTTTATTAACCTGAACAAACGTACATTAAAAAAAATATAGGATGCATAAAGGGAATGCTTATAACAGGGGGATTGTGATAATTTGCATTAAAACCTTTGCTGCTTCGTTTGCATAAAAAGTGTGGCATCCAGATTCCATGACTGGACTATAATTTTGGTTGAGATTATGATTCTGGTTGGCCTTACCATTTTTAAGCCAAATTCAATAAAAGCATGAAATAATGTTTAATAAATTATTAAATCTCATGTCCCTATTTGGGACCTCTCCTCTTAATTTTCTAGCGTTCTTCTTACTCCCTTAAAATCAGGCCTGACTGTTTCATGACCCCATCTAGCGTTTCGCACCGTCCTGTGCAGCCCCTCCCCCGTGCTTTCTACCTTCTTGTCTTTGTCCAACCATAGCAACTGCCTAGAGCTTTCTTTGCCTCTATTTATGTCCTTTACTCATCCTGTCTGCTGATAAAAATCCTCCCTAAGTTTTTCATGAAGCCATTTCCTGTCTGTTTTGCCTGCACATTCTTTCCCCTTCATTGCATGTTATCTTGTGCATCTCCTTGTCATCGAAAGCATTTTACTTGATGCTGTGCTGTCTATCGTCTTTCACATCTCATCTGCTATAAACCTTGAGCTTGTGGAGTACAAGGTGCTGGTCTTCTTCATTATTTTGTTCCCTTAAGCACTTAGTATAATGCCTTAAATGAGCTTAATAATTAAGTAATTGAATTACTTCATTTTATAGGAAGCAGGCTTTTTATTTGATTTAATTATTAGTGATTGCAGAGTCTCTTGGATGTCTGGCAGTGACTCTAGGTGTTGCATGTATAGTTCTTTAAAAAGAAACAGATGTTAACTTCCTTGTAGAGACTGTTAAAGAAAGTGGAAAGATTTTTTTCGTTTGATAAGCTGTTTCACATTTACTATGAGAAAAGCATTGGTGTGCAGTGATGTACTTGGTATTAATAAAAATGTAAAACCAAAGTCACATTATTTCCATTCACTAACAAGATTTTTCAGGATGGCACAGAAATCATTATTTGATGTATACACATCTGCCTGATTGAGTGAATAATGTTCACATAAAATAAACTCCAACTTTCCTTCAGCAGATAAGTTCTTAAAAAATACCCAGATATGTGTATCTTTGAACCAGCTTTTCTACTTAGAACTTATGCTAGGAAAATAATTACACAACTGAACATAGATTTCGCCTCTAGATTTGTATATCTCAGAATACTTTCTCAAATTTTCAAATGTGCATATAAATGAGATACATATATATGTTTATATACCCATACATATTTATATGTGTCACACCAGTCAGCTTGTGAGTATATATTGTGTATTGGAGGAATGTTTGGAGTCTGGCAGGAAGAATAAGTAACCAGGAACTAAGTTCTAAGGAACAAGAATAGGTGGGCGTTGTGGGAAAATGTGGCCATTTCCAAGATTTGAGATGTTATACCTTTTATTTATCCTGCTCTCCTGTTTGAGTTTTTTTACAATGTATTTTACATTTATATTGTTCAAAAGACTTAAGAAAGAACACATCGTTTTAAGCATATTTTCATTAATATTTCACAAACTCATTTGAAAGGTTGGCTTGTTTGGAAAATACGTTTTTCAAGAATGATTCATATCCATGTGCATTCTGTATGACTGTTTTGGAATGAGATGATAATGAAATGCATTGTCAGATTTAACTCCTATAGTGTTCCTTAGTGCTCTGATAAATGGACAGATAGTGCAGAAGTCTTATGTTTTTCTTAAGCAGTTGTAAGAAAATACTGGTTCATATTAGCTGGACTTATTATTTGAAGAACTCATATGCGTAACCATTTCCCAGGGTGTACTTGAGAGCAAATAATTGATACTTTTTTTCTCCCCTTCAATTTCCTAGAAAAGCTCAAGAAGAAAACAAGAAAGTAGTGCTGGCCGGATGTGTTCCTCAAGCCCAGCCTCGTCAGGACTACCTCAAGGGACTGAGTATCATTGGGGTAAGTTTGTTCAGTACTTGACAGGGTAAAAGAAAATTTTATATTGTTAGCTTTTGATAGCACCATTTTTATTTGCTGTTTCTCAGTTATTTATGGCTGTCTGAAATACACTTTCTTTATTGCCCCTGAAACTCTGTCATGTATATGTAACTATTTCACTTTGCCACAGAAAGTTGTTCTGGGTTTTCTCATTTAGAAAGACCAGTGCAATGAAAAGGCCTAGTGTGGAATTTATGTCCCTTCATGACCTGGTCTTTGTCTCTTTTTCCATTGGCATCTCTGTCTGCATCATACAGCTTTCCTACCCCTCACTGGACTTCTAACTTACCCCCTACCATATAGGTGCTTTTTTTGGCTGTCCCAACCCCATTGTTTTTCACCCCTTCAAGTTTTGGCTCCAACCCGTGCTTGATGCTTTCTTCCCACTCTTTAGTCCTGTGTGTTCCTGTGTCTGAATTCCCTTTGCTCTCTGTGGAGTCGTCTGTCATTTGCACGCTCTCTTTCTCTCTTTTTCCAGTGCTAGAGAGTGAACCCAAGGCCTTTGCGCTGAGTGACATTCCGCCCGTCCCGCCGCCCCCCTGAGGCAGTGTTACAGCAAGTCACCAAGTTGCCTGGGCTGGCTTGAGTTTCCTCTCCTTGTGCTTCAGCCTGCAGGTGTGCTGGGGTTACAGGCACGCAGCACCACTCCCCAGTTTCCATTTGCTTTGTACACATTTATGATTTTGATACATATTTATGTATTTAGTACACATTTATGATTTTAGGTTTAGAATTGTGATGCTAGAGTTGCATTTCTTTACATATACTCCATATCTTTATTAATCTTTATTAAAATTATTATTCTTGTGAGGACAGTTCTTCAGTCCTTTAAAAAAAAAGAAAACTGTGTTTCTGTAGCCTGACGTTATTTGTTGACTGACCGGCTGGAAGAACCTTCCTGTTGCATTTTTGTCGCTGGCATACTTTCTGTTCTGTTGGGAGTCAGCTCTCTGAATCTGGAGATTACTTATTATCTGTTGTCTCTTTTAGTCTTTTTAGCTGTCACTACTCACAACTGCCCTCGTGTAGTTGGCACTGTATTTATTTAGTGAATGGTGGTGCTTCTTCATCCCCATTGATCTACTTAGCTGTTCTCAGTATACTCAACAGTGGTCTCTAAAACAGGGCTTTATTAACTTCTTAAAATTACGTAAAATGCCGTTGGTTCATATTAACTATGTGAGTAATTGGCATCTGAATTGAGTTCTGTGATGGATTTCTTCTTCCATGATCCACTTTAGACAGATTCTTATAGTGTGTCCTCAATGCAGGGAAGTTGTTTTCTGCTGCAAAGTCCTCACCCCACTAGCAAATTTAATAATCTTTGAACAAACACTCTCACTTTAAACAAACAGAACCTGAATGTCTGGTAACTTTAGTTTGTTTTCACCATTTGTCTGTTTACATTGCGATTTCTCTTGGTTTAAGAAATGAAATGAATATGGAACTCCTGAGCTATCTTTTTGTGTCATGCTAACTCTTCATAAACATAATCCTGCTGTGTTAGGGAAATAGGAAACTAGTTAGGACTCTCTCTTAGAGATGGAATGCAGTACATGCTTGGAGTTCATCTTAGATTTCATCCCAAGGAATTATGTTACTGGAATAGCAAATTTTCTGTAGTTTGGAAAAAGCTTGTGTTTTCTGGTGTGTACCATGATAGCATTTCTGAGCTCCACTGTATGCGTGGGAGACCTTAGTATATGTTAAGGTGCAAGTGAGAGTTTCAAGATATGGTATAAGGGGGCCCTGGGGATGGAGCTCAGTAGTAGAGTCTTTGCTGAGCACACTTGGGGCCCTGGATTTGATACCCAGCACGGGGAAAAAAGATGCAGTATGAGGGAGGGTGCTGGGTGCTGCTGATGTAGCAGACGGTTTCAGCATTGAGAGCTGAGGCACGGATAAACACCTTTTCCTGTTCAATCTAGCACCTTTTCATTAAAATATAAAAGTCATGTAGTCCCATTTTATTAAAATGAACATTCCTTAAATTTATTTTATTTGGCTCATTTATGATTGGAGAAAACTAAAACAGATAGTGAAAAAAAGTGAATAGAAGGAAAATTCATATTTCTGTCACTCTAATACAATTGTTGCTTTGTTTATCCCTTTTAGACTTTAAACTTTGCAACTTTTACTTAATTGTAATACTAAAACTATTTTGTATGTCTGGGTTTTGATGAGCTTTTAAACTATTTAAATTCCTGCATCAATGTTCTATTGAAGGCTATACTGTAATTTACTTAATATTTAATTGTTGTATTTCTAACTTTTAGGAAATGTACAAACTACATTAATTTCCAGAGTGGACTTCATAATTTGTGTGGTAATTTAATTACATATTCATCAGCATTATTATTAAATTATTAGATTATTGTTTATCAACACAATCTCATAGAATACTTTTCTTATGGTACCTACATGACACTGTATTTATCATCATTGACTTTTTGTATATGAAAATTATATACACATGTCTGAATACTTTAAAAACATAGTCTAGATGAGGAAACCAAAATCAACTATAATTGGATGTTTATAGAAGCCTAATTTTCTGATTAAAATGGTTAGAATTGCTACAAAATCAGAACTCCTCTGAAATAATGAGTTATAATGAAATAAAGTCACATGATTTTGTACCAAGGAAAAACAGTTCTAAGTATAAAAAAGAAAGAGAGATATTTATATTCAGTGATTTTTGGAAACAATTTTTTTTTAGGATGGTTAGAATTGTATTGTATGTAGACTTACAGATTGAATCAAGAATGTTAATTCTTCACAATACTGCTGTGATGGAGCGTATTAACAGAGATGGAAGCAAAAGAGCTGTAACTTCGTTGTGTGTCCTTACAGAGCTTCTGTTGGAGTTTATCTGTATCATCCCATAACTCAGGGACGATGTATCAATTCTGTTGACCAAGTGTTTGAAATAAAAAGCTGCCATTATTAGGTAGAGACCAGGGGTGCGCAAGCTACACATTCCATACCTGAGTAAAGATGTGATATTTAATAGTGCTCATGAAGTAAGCCTTTAAGAAATTAATAAAGAGAGAGATTATTATGATAATAAAACATGAATTTTCACCAATATAAGCCCTTCCAAATGGGCTGTCTCAGTCCATTTGCTCTTGCAATAGTAAAATACCTGAGACTAGTTTATCAGTTAAAAAGAATAGTTTTGTTTTGTTTTTCCTCACAATTCTGGAGGCTGGGAAGTTCCGGGTAGCCATACCCAGCAGGCATTTGGTATGAGGCCCCTTGTTGCTAGTAACTGGGCTGAGGCATCACCTGGGGAGACTGGGCAGGTGTGCTAGCCTGAGTCTTTCCTCTTTTTCTAAAGTCACTTGTCTCCTTCTGGGGACCCTACCCTCGACTTTATCAAATCCTAATTATCTCCCAAAGACCTCACATCCAAATACTATTAACATATCACTTAGGATTAAGGTTGCAACACAGAACTTTTGGGAGACACATCCAGACTATACTATGGAGCACTGATTGTAGTAATCAGAGGTAGCAGTGAGGTGAGAGCATGGATTTGACCCCTGGGCCTTTTATTATCACCTCTCTCACCATCTCCTGAAATTATCTACTTATGATTACTTATATAATCGTACATAGAAAAAAAACGATGAGCTGTGACAACCAGAAGCACACTCTTCCAGTCTCCAGGTCTGGAAGAACTTGAGTGGCTGTCTGTCTGGGCTTCTCCTGTCCTGGAGCACACACCTGTGCACAAACCCACCAAGTTCCTCATTTGGAAGAGGAGAAAGAGCAGATGTGAAAACATAGCTGTCTTGAATAAAAAAATCCTTTGTTAACCAGAGCTGTTTCCTTAGTATGAAATGAGGCTTATGTTTTATATCTAGAATATATGTGTTTAAAGGTCACTAATATAGAATCTACTTGTGATTCAGTTTTTTTCTAAGATCTTAAAACATTTTATCTTACAGTGAAAATTTTCATTTCTCTTTTTGCCAAGTAATTATGGCTAACTGTCCACCTTTGAAGGAGTTTACATGCAGTACCTTTTTTATTACTTGCTTTTTGTTTTGTATCAGTCATAGTACGTCTAGCTGTAGGAAGTCCTGTGCTCCTCTAACTATAACTATTGTCACTTTCCTTCTCTCTGGCTCATTTGTTGGCAGGAAGTTTGTTTTAGATTAGTAGAGCAGAAAATAGGATGTTCTTTGTTAAAGTTTGGAGGGAAAAAAATTTTTTAAAAGGAGTAATGGAGTTCTACTGTCAGAAAGCCTGGCTTCAAAGTCTTGAGCTGCTATATCAATTCGTTCAGTGCTTCCTGTGTGCAGACTTTGTAGTTGGTACTTTTCTAGGTGCTGGAAATGCACCTACATATAAAATGTTCCCAAATCCCTATCCTTGTAGAGCTTACATTCTGGTTCTTGGGGAGAGGCATCTAGTTAGAATCCAGAACTTCTTCAGCCTGCAAGAGAATTTGGCTGAGTTCCTAGACCATGGTGAAACTGACTAGCTGGGAATTTCTCTGTAAGGCGCAGACAGAAATACATGTGATGCCTATCCCTTAGAACTTGTGTTATTTCTTTCTGTGGTAGCACAGTTTCTGATTATTGCAATGTCCATTGTTAGAATGGCATTTAATAGGAAGGGTGGTTCTTACGCTATACAACAAAGACTGTGTACAAACTTGTATTTTGTGTGGATTTTTTACAGTAATAAGCCTCCATTAAAATTTGGTCTTGTTTGGTGTTAAATTTATCTTGACTACTGTACTATATTTCTACAAATCCTAAATAAACAGCAAATAATACACATGTTGTAACATTTTACAAGATGCAGTTCATAGGAGATATATGATTT
Organism: Chinchilla lanigera; assembly: GCF_000276665.1. Lineage (NCBI taxonomy): Eukaryota > Metazoa > Chordata > Mammalia > Rodentia > Chinchillidae > Chinchilla > Chinchilla lanigera. Next base: position 5,828,262 of record NW_004955483.1, on the reverse strand, counting down.
GATATATCATTTGATATTGAAAATTTATAAATCACTACACTTCTTCATATTCCTGCTGAGAACCTGGAGGCAGGGGGCCCTTTTCCAGGGACAGCTGAAGAAAAATGTGGGTTAGGGCATGTGTCCACTTTTCATAAGGACTTTACCTGGTTGGTTTGTAATGTCTGAGTGCTAGAGTCCTGAAAAGTCAGGTAGCACAAAGCCATGTTCAAATGTGAACCATTTAATTTGGAAAATTATTTATATCAGTAAAGCAGGGTTTGGAAGAGACTAAATTTAAGAACGTTTCTCTTACAATATGTTGCAAAAGGTAAATTTGGTTTTTTTGGTTTTTTTCTCCGGTACCGGGAACCGAACTCACGACCTTGCGCTTGCCAGGCAGGCGTTTTTGCCGCTGAGCTAAATCCCCAGCCCCCGAAAAAGGTAAATTAAAAAGTGGTGCAATATCACGGTAACAGTGGCATGGGTACTGAGGGCAATGCTTGACCGACTCTGTCATTATGTTCCTCTCTACTTTATGTACTTTAATATTTTCTCTGGTCATATTGCAGGTTTGGACTTTGTTTATTAAAAAGGCAGCATTTTAACAGAATGGCATGTAATTTTAAAAGGCCGTTCCTGTTTTTCTCTTCATAGACCTGTTGCTTTCACTTTTTTGTGGCCTCAGTAAATCTTACATATCTACATGTGCTTTTTTGCCTATTGAATTATGAAAATGTAGCATATCATAGCTAAGAGCTTGGACTCAGGAGTTAGACTGCATGGGCCATTGCACCCTTTCTTGGTTATGTAACCCTGTGCAAGTTACTTAACCTTTTTGTACTTCAGTTTTATCTCCTGTTAATTGGTGATGATAATAGAATCTGGCTTTGAATTTTGTTAGGCTTAAATTTAATACAGCTGGGTATATTGGTACATACCTGTAATCTTAGTTACTCAGGTTGAGACAGGAGGATTGCAAGTGGAACTCAGATTGAGCAACTTAGCAACACCTTACCTTAAAAACCAAAAAGGGCTAGAGATGTAGTTCAGTGGGTTTAGTCCGCAGTACTTGCCCTCTCCCCACAACTTGTTAATAACTACATATAATGTTCCCAGAATGGTACTTAGGACATAGTGTTCTCTGTTGGTTATTATTATTATTGTTGTTGTTAATTTATTAATCATTTCACTTACTAGTAGAATTAACATCTAGAACAACTGTGTGTCCTGAACTGAACTGTTTGTAAGAGATACAGACCTGACTGCAACATCTTTTCCCTAAAGACCTTGAACTCTGCTAAAGCACAGATTGCCTTGATAATATGCAAGAGATAAAATGTTGTGGGACCCTGCCCTTCCCTTAGGTGTCAAGGCTGAGCAGTGGCTTGATGGGTGGAGAAAGGAGAAAAGGCTTCTTTAAAGGAGCAACAGCACGTTTAAGGAAGGGCCTGTGTGCCTGTAACTCCATCCTTTCCGTATGCATACATCTCTAGGCTTCTTCTCATCTGCTGCTTTGTATCCCTTGACAGACATTTTCCCATTCTTCCTTCCCTTGGTAATCACAGTTTTATCCTCTATGTCTATATAATTGGTGCTTTTTTGAAAAAAAAAAAAAAAAAGAAATTCCACATGTAAGTGAGATCATGCAATATTTTTCTTTCTTTGTTTGGCTTATTTTACTTAGTGTTATGTTCCCCAGGTTCCTTTCTGTTTTACGAGTAACAGGCTCTCCTCCTTTTTAAAGGACAGCTAGTTTTCCATTGTGTATATCTTTGTACCACTTTTTCTGTCTAGTTTTGGACAGATACTAATGTTGCTTCCTTATGCTGCCTATTGTAAACAACATTGTAATGAATATGGGCCTGTAGATATCCTTACCATAGGCTGATTTCATCTCTTTGGGGCACATACACAGAAGAGAGGTTGCTGGGTCACATTCACCATCATTTTTCATTCCCTTTTAGAATTTTGATGCAGTGGAAACAAGTTTTTGGGGAGTGGTAGATACTTTCTTTTGTGGTTTCAAAATTTAAAAGTTATATTTCCTGGGGTCTGGGGTACATGTCTGATAAGGAGCCTAATTAATTTTCTCTGTGACTCTCTGACCTTTTTTTTGAAGTATGAAAATGATTTATTGAACTCATCAGGCTATTTGAAGTTTACATATCATGATGGACACTTACTGATAAGCTTTGTAAAGCTACAGTTTTGTCAGTATTCAGCATTTGACTTTTGTTCTTGGCATTTTCTGGCTTCATAAGTATTTGAGTGAATGAATGTTTGTTAAATGAAAGATATACAGTTAACTTATTTTTTAATACTGTTCATTTATTCCAGCAGCATAAATTTTTCTTTTCCTATTTTGTGATGTGAATGTTAGCATGTATTTATTTCCTTATTACTGTATTGGTTCTTCATGCTGCCATAAAAAGTATTATAAATATAAAAATATAGTGGCTTATAACAGCATATATTATCTTACAGTTCTAGAGGTCAGATGTTGGACTTGGCTTTCCTGGTCTAAAATCAAGGTGTCTGCAGGCTACCTACTTTCCTGAAGCTTCTTGGGGAAGACTCTGTTTTGTGGCCTTTTCCAGCTTCTAGAGAAGTGGTGGCAGACCTATGGCACATGTGTTACTTCCTTTTCTTTTAAGACAAAAGATGTTAATGTTTGAGTTTTTTCTAAAGTGAAACCTCAGTATACAAGTTTAATTGCAGTGTTCGTACTTTGTGATAAATAAGTGGGCTTTGGGTTGCACTTTGAGCATTCATCTCTAAAAAGGTTGTCATCACTGTTCTAGAGGCTGCTGGTAGTCCTTGACTTGTAGCACTTTCCTCCTTCCTAAAAGCCAGGAATGTCATCACTGTCTGACCTTTGTCTGTCGTCATTGTCTGTCAACAAATGATAAAGTTTCTTAGCTTTGAAGCTCATATGATTAACTTGAGCTCACCTGGTTGTTCTAAGTTAATCTTGTCATCTCAGATCCTTGCCAAAGTCTTGTTTGCTAGGTTAAGGTAATTATCTTACTCCATTTTCTGTTACTATAACAAAATACCTGAGGCTAAGTCTTAAAGGAGATTCATTTACCTTACAGTTATGGAAGAAGAAAGTCCAAGATTGACTGTTTCCATTGATTTGGCCTCTTGTGAGGGCCTGCTGGTGCCTTACATCATAGTTGTGGGAGCACTTGCTGAAGGGGTCACATAGTAAAACAGGAAGCCAGCGACTGAAAAAGGGGCATTACTACTTTTTTATAGCTTCTCGCTGTCCAACAACTCATTCCATATGTCTAGTATTAATCTCCTTCTGGGGCAGCACCCAAAATAACTGATTTACCTTGCCCCAGGACCCACTCTTAATGGTTCCACCACTTCTATTGCCATAATGGAGACCAAGCTTCTAGCACAGGAGTCTTCAAGGGGGCACACACAAAACATAGCCAAACCATAGCAGTAGCATATTCATAGGTCCAGGGATTGCAGACTTGATAGTCTTTGGGAGGCCATGATTCTGCCTGCTACACCTGGCATAGTGTATTGGTTGATGTTTTATATCTCTAATTTGTATTTCTGTTTTAGTTCTAGTAGTACTCTGCATTCAACTTTATTATTACTTCTGAAGTCATGTTTTACTTTATAACATGCCATATTATTTAATATGTTATGTTATAATATCTCAGTTTTTTGTACATGGTTAAGCCTATTCAGTTTTGTTTCTGTTACCAAAATGGGTTTTTACACCTACCACTACCACCACCACCAAAAATTCTCTAGGTATTTTAGCTGGCTTTGAGAGAAAGAAGAGTTCCTGATACTGATGCCTACTATACTGGCATTCTTTTAGCCCGGCCTCATGTTTTAGTTAGCAGGTTTTGTCCCCGACTTTGAGGTAGTCACTGACTGGTACCACTCAGGGAGAAAATACATTTTTTGTGCTGTGAGAAATGAGCTGTCTTGTGACTTTTCTTGAAAACTAGTTTTTACCACTGTGGAAGAATCTTTTTCAGTGAAGAGATAAGAGTTGAAAATATCCTGGGAGATAAGAAGGTTTTGTTAAAATTAAACCACATGCAACATAAAGTGCTCCTTGTGTAACACATTAACAGAATTAATAGGTTTGTAAATGTAAAATAATATTCTTTTTAATAGAGTTGAAACACATTAAGTTAGCTTAGTGGCTGCTGTAGAATTCTCTAAATATAAGAAATTTGAAAATTGTCTTTTTTTTGATACCATTTAAGGTAGGGACTTTTCTTAACAAGTTGGAAAAAATTTATAGAGAAATCTATTTTCTATAGAGGACTGAATATTGAACTTTGACCTGTCAGATGCTGTTTATTGGATCAAGCTATCCTTATAGTAAATGTGAAAAATTTCAATATATAATTGATGGAAAAGACTTTTTATATGTATATTTATTAACAAAGATTGAAAGGTAATTTTTCCTGTTTTTACTGTATCTATCGAAGATGTGCAGCAGAAAGATTTGATATACATATATACATATAGTACAGTGATTATGGTAGTCAGGCACTTAACCTATTCATCACCTTCCATGGCATTTTCTGTTTGTGTTTAGGAAGAGCACCTAAAATCTCCATTAGTAAATTCTCAGTGTACAAGATGATGATATTAGTACATCAGGTTTCTGGACTTCCTCATACTGCATGACTGAGTTTTGACTCTTTGACCTACTTGTCTTCATTTCCTTTCCCTTCTGCCTGGGTTAATCCCAGTTCTACTCCGTGTTTCTATATATTTGACTTTTGTTTGTTTGAGATTCTGTACAACAATGAGATTGTGCATTATTTTTCTTGTTATGTTTAGCTTGTTGTCCATAGCAAAATGTCCCACAGGCTCATGCATCTTGTCACAAATGATAGCGTTGCTGGGTACAGCGGTGCATTCCTATAGTCCCCACTGGTTTAGGATGTGGAAGCATCAGGACTGCAGGTTTGAGGCCAACCTGAGACATTTAGAAAGACCATGTCTCAAACTGTCTCAGATGAAAAATAAAAATGTGCTGGGGATGTAGCTCTGTGCAAAGGTCCTGTGTTCAGCCCCCAGTACCACAGAAACCATCAAAAAGCAACGTCCTCAGAAATCAAAACAAACTGCCACCAAACAAATGGAAGTGTGTCCTTCTTAAAGACTCAATAACATTATGTACCTATATTGAAGTTTCTTTATCCGTTCATGTGTTGATGGTCACTAGACTATTCCCATATCTTGGCTATTGTGAATAATGGTATACTAAACATAGGAGCACAGATAATCTCTCTACAAAGTTCTGATTTATATGGTAATTTCCATTGAACAGGTGGTCCCAGATAGGATTACTGGGTCATGTGTATACCTATTTTTAGTTTTTAAAAGTAATCTCTACATTGTTTCCCATAATAGGTGCCCCAATTTACATTCAGTCAACAGTACACAAGGGTTCCATTTTCTCCTAACACTTTCCAACACTCATTATTTCTTGTCTTTCTGATCAGAGTATGAGGTGATACAGGTATGAGGTATGAGGTGATATTTTATAGTGGTTTAGATTTCCACTTCCCTGAGGATTATTGATACTGAGACCTTTTTATACATCCATTGGACATTTGTATGTTTCTTGGGGAAAAATGTCTGTTGGGTTTCATTGCTCAAAAGGTTGTGGTTTTTTGTGCTGCAAGTTGTCTGAGTGATTTCTAAAATTTTGTATATTAACCACTTATGTCTTTTTTATTTGTTGCTTGCACTGCTGTGCAGAACCTTTTTAGCTTGATGTCCCATTTGTTTATTTTTGCTTCTGATACCTGAAGTTTTGGTGTAATTGCGTCATGCCTCCCCTACCCCCACCAAAAAACAAAACAAACCAAAACAAAACAAAACATTGCAGAGATTAGTGTCAAGGAGCTTTCTCTCTATTGTTTTCTTCTAAGACTGTAAAAGCAGTTTCAGGTGTAATGTTTAGGGTTTTAATCCCTTTTGAGTGGATTCTTAATGTATGGTGTCATATATAGATTCAGAGCAATTCCTACAGTTTTCAATCATGTTAAAAAGCTAGAGTAATCAAAACAGTATGGTACTGGCTTAAAAAGAGGCCCACAGACCATTAAAACAGAATAGAGAGCCCAGACATAAACTTCAGCATATACCATGTTGAATTTTCAACAAAACCACCAATAGGACACAATGGGATAGTCTCATCAGTGAACAATTTTTGGAAAACTGGATGCAAAAGATAAACAGATAAAAGAATGAAGTTGGACCCTTATCTTGCATCATTTTGTTTTTCCTTTCAAAACTTAGTGGAGTTTATAAGTGATTTTAAAGTTTTGATGTGATATTTCTTAAGTAGACTATAAATTGTAGACTTCCCTTTTATTTAGATATTCATAAAATTTAAAAAAAACTAGTAAGAAAGTTCCTTGGCGTGTGTGTTTGTATAGCAACGATATAGTAAACTCCTACTCCTGAAAGAATTTGAGATGTCCTGGGATAAAAATCAAGAGATTGTTAAAATGCCAGTCATATTCATACAAGTATAAAAGAAGTTATGCAATGTAATAGAAAAATGTGGATAAACAGCATTCTCTGGAGATTTTCAAGAAAATTAGCCTGAGCAGTCTTTTAACATCATTCCTTCAGATGACTTTCTTTTGCAAGCAGGAAAAATCTAAACTGCAGGGCATGAATTAGAACGTCTCATATAATCTTCTTCCCTTGTTTATCTGGTTTCATTCCTTAGCACCATGTCCCTCATGTGCTGTCCTTCTTTTGACCTTATAATTTATCTGCTTGCTTGCTATCTCTTAGCCCTGTACCTACTTCTCCTCTTGGAGGTTCCTGTTGATACCTCTGCCTTCTGGTTGAAGTCCCTGGATTGAAGCTCCCGTTCAGATGTGTATCAGTGCCATGACAGCAAAATTGTCCTTTCTACGCTTGCCACTGCTAGGTTTTATTTTCTTCATAGCAGTCATCATGATAGGAAATGAAAAATTTCAGTTATGTGTTTATCTCCCCCAATTAAAATGTAAGGTGCTCGAAGCAAGGGCTCTGTATTTTTGTAGAAACCCCCAGTTTCTACAGTGGTGTGCAGTGCTGGTTAATGCCAGTAATATTTGTGGGGGAGAGTTAGTGGGGAATAGTTGTTGTCTCAGGCTTTTGCAAGTCCACGTTTAATTGGATAGCATTCTGTGATCTTTTAGTAATGGCTTCCGTGTTTACAGGAAAAGAGCAGTTCATTAACTGGGCCACCTATCTGCCATTCCTGGAGAAGATCTACTGAAAATATGTGACAGAAATTTAACTGAAAATCTTTGGACCTGAGTTCCTTTTGCTTTGAAAATCACAGTATTTCTAATCTAGGATGAGATGTGATAATATGTGTAAAACTGTCAGCATAGAGCCTGAGATGAAATAGTTGAGAAATGTTCAGTGTCACTGTATTATTCTAGTCATTAACTTATCCAGCTGCTGGTTGTCCAGGGTGGGGGCCTTGTGGGTGGGGAGGATACAAGTGCATGCAAAGCAAAATCTCTGACAGTAAAATGGTATCAGTTTGTCCTTGGACGACCCTAATGTAGATCTTTTTCCTAGCCTAGATGACAGAGTTGTGTTTGAGACACGCATTAGTTTCCCAGGACTGCTCTAGCAACTCACTGCTGAGTAGGGGGCTGTCTGAGACATCTTTAAACCTGTCCTCTTCACTATAGCTGCCCAGTCATTTGTGACTATTTAAATTCAGATTTAAGCTAATTAAAATGTCAGTTCCTCCTGGACAGCACAGCCTGTGAACAGTACTGCTCTTGCAGAAAGTTCTATTCCTGCACCCTCTTTCAACATTGAGGAGATTCTACAAGAACATAATTTATTTGCATTAGGTGCCATTGTTACGGTCTTGTTTGTTCAATGCATGTTTAGTTATGAATTTGGGATAGTTCATAATAGTGGAATAACATTTTTATCGACTTATTTTAAAAGTTCTTAGGCAGAATGCCTCATTACTGTTATTTATGAATTGTTTACTCACTCGCTCCTTTCTTCATTGTTGAGAACATATGGAGTCAGTAACAGAACATGCTGCATGCTTTTTTTTCTGTGTATTTATAACTAATTGCCTGAAGGACACAAGATACTGTTTTATTTATTTGAATTATATGCTAGAGAATAAGCTCTTATGTATTCAGATCTACAATTTATAATATTAATTAAGAACAGCTTTCCTTTTCTCCCAGAATGAACTCAGTATATCTGGATTACTGTGAGTTTTGAGTCTGTCCATGCGCATGGTGATTTTTGTCTCTCGCTGCTTCCTGCCCTGCACTGGTTTTTGCCTCCTGTCTTTTCCTTTTCCCCTCCCACCCTTCTCCTGACCTCTCTCCCGTCGTTCTTAGTTTCTCCTTTCTTTCTTTCTTTTGTCCCCACTGTTTCCTCCATTGTGCTCTACTGGAAATGGAAGTGGACAAATCATTTCATGAACTTTTCTGCTGGCTTCTAATCAAGTTTCCCCACCACCACCACCCTACTCCTACTGGAGATGGAACCCAGGGCTGGCTCAGCACATGCTGGGGAAATGCTCTACCACTGAGTTGTGGCCTTGCAGCCCCTCAGGTACCTTTTAAGTGAGTTCAGGTGGAGCTCCCAAGTACAGCTAGTAATTAAATTATCATATATGGACAAAATCAAGTTTTTCTTTCATTAAAACAAATGTATCAAGTACTTTTTGAAAATCGGAGGATATATTTTCAGTTACATAAATTCAAGCAAATTCTTTGTGACCATTAAAATAAAAGTTCTCTTCATTTTTTCTGTGCGTATACAGAAATAAACATTTAAACTTGTTATTTTGACACAGTATACTTACAGGAACTTTGCAAAAATAAGCAAAAAATTCCTAGATTTACCAAAATATTTTAACAATTCCTTTTGGTTTATATATACACACTTTTTTTTTATTCTTTTGAAAATAAATTGTGAGCATGATGCATTTCTGAATACCTGTATAATAAAAAAAACCAGAGGCATGTCTTATATCACTATAGTATTATCAAAATCAAGAAAGCATTGATACAATACTGTAACATAGGTATAGACTATTCAGATGTTGTCGTTTATCACAGTAATGTCTTTTATAGGGAAAGAAACCCTCTCCCCATATCCATAGTTGCATTTAGTTGTGAGATATCTTAATTAGTCTCCTTTAATCTGGAACATTTCCTCAAGTTTTACTTGACTTCAATGACCTTGACATTAGAACATTTCACTGCCACCAGGTCTTCAGCACTTTAAAAAAATTTTTTTTTTGCTTTTTGAGGCAGGATCTCACTATGTAGTTTAGGCTGGCCTGGAACTCACTTTGTAGCCCAGGCTGGCCTCAGAGTTGCAGTGATGCTCCTGTCTCAGCCTCCCGAATGTTGGGATTACAGGCACGCTTTAGCATTTTTTTGATCATAGCTTTATTGAGATATAACTCATACACCATCCAGTGCATCCAATTCAAATGTATAATTCCACAGTTTTTAGTATATTCAGAGTTGTGTGACCATTACTACAAAATAACATTGGAACAACTTTATCACTTTGTGAAGAAACCCATTTCTCTTAGCCTCTCTTCCATCTCTCCATCATCTATACAGCTTGTCACTAATGTATGTTGACTCCATGTATTTTCTTATTGTGGATATTATATAAGAGTGAAATTAATATGACATTTTCTTTTTTTCATTTAGCATAACATTGCAGCATGTATCAGTACTTCATTCTCTTTTGTGACTGCATGTTTTATTGTGAATGTGCCACATCTTGTTTATCAGTTGATGGATATGTGTGTTTCTACTTTTTGGTCATTATGAATAATGCTGTGAACATTTGTGTACATGTTTTTGGACATAGGCTTTCTTTCTCTTGAGAATATATCTAGGATTGGAATGGATGGATCATAGAGTAACTGTATGTTTCACCATTTGTGTTTAACTATAGACCATTTTCCAAACTGGCTGAATTTTAGTATGAATCCATTAGCAGGGTTTTAGGGTTCCAGTGTTTCCACATCTTCTCCGACACTTACATTTGTCTTTTTTATTGTAGCCATCTTCGTGGTTGTGACGTTGTATCTCATTGTGGGTTATTTTTTTTTCTTTTGGTAGTTAACACTACATAAAATTTACCTTTTTAATCATTTTTAAGGGTATGCTTCATTGGCATTAAATATGTTCATATGTTTTGCAACTACTCCCACCATTATTTCCAGAAAGTTTTTATTTTCCCAGACTGATTCTGTGTATCCATGAAGCAGTAATTCTTTCCTCATTGTGGTTTTGATTTGCATCTCTGGGTTAGTTAATGGTATTGAGCATCTTTGCGTGTTTTACTGCCCATTTGTATACCTTCCCTGAAGAAGTTGTATCTTTATGGCCCTTGCCCATTTTTGATGGGGTTGTGGGAGTTCATCATATATTGTAAACATGAAAGTCTAATGTCAGAGTATGTATATTATTTGGAGAAGTGTTTTTCCATCTTCTGTGTTGTATTCTTTCTTAATGGTGTCCTTTGCAGTATGAAGAGTTTTTAATTTTGACGTTGTCTGGTTCTCTTTATTTTCTTCCCTTGCTCATGCTTTGGTATTATATTTAAGGAACTATCATTTAATCCCAGGTTCATGTGCATTTAGAGGTCCATTTCCTTCTGTGAGTTTTAATTTCATCTGACCCTCAATTTTGTAGCAGACTGCTCTGCCATGTGTTGTTCTCTTCTCTGGGATTATGGCTTGTTGCTCAGTTCATGTGCTACAAGACTAGGTGCTGTGCTCCCTTTAAACCTCTATATCTCCAAGTACATAGGAAATCATTTTTGTTTTCTGACTCCACCATTTGGTTTTTCTCCGGTACTGGGAACTGAACTCATGACCTTGCGCTTGCGAGGCAGGTTCTTTTGCCGCTGAGCTAAATCCCCAGGCCCTGACTCCACCATTTGGGTGAGCTCATATTTTACTCCTTTTATTCTCTGTCTTCTGTCCCTAATTGAGAGCTTGATTATTCATCCACACTCATTCTATTCATATCTGTCTTACCCTGGGCAATCCCTATATCCACATGTAATATCTCACCTGTGCTCTAATCCCATACTTCCTTATTTCTTAACTCCAGTGGTCATCATCATCATCTTTGTTTCAGCAGTCATTCCTATGACCTGATCTTGGATCTTGTTACCCTTCAACCATAGTACCTTTCTGTATCAACACTCTGATTATAGTCACCTGTCCTCTTCTTTTCTTTTCTTTTCCTTCTTATTTCTCCCTCCATTTCCTATTCCCCAACCTCTTCACTTCTCCTCTCTGACTCTACTGCTTGTTTTTTTTGTTTGTTTGTTTGTTTGTTTGTTTGTTTTTCCAGTACTGGGAATCGAACTCATGACCTTGTGCTTGCCAGGCAGGCGCTGTGCCACTGAGCTAAATCCCCAGCCCCTAACTCTACCACTTCTATAAGCTTCATCTTATATAAAGTGTATAGTCAGCCTTTTTCCTGTTTGCTTATACTTAGTGTTGTTCTCCAGCTCTTTGGATCATTCTGGTATACTTTAGGTGCCTAATAAATGATGAATGAACGAGTGATGGAATTAGAAAATCATGTATTGATCTGTTCGACTCCATTACTATCACCACTGGACCTAGAGAAAAATTCAGCATACATGGAATCATTGTTAGAAATTCATGGGCTCCAATTTTAGCTACCTTCTTTCAGTACTGTTTTGCAATTTTTACATGTCGCTAGTCATCATTGTTATTCTCTATAACAGGTACTTTTGGACATTTATCCTGTTCTAATTTTATCATCCGCTCTCTCACTTTTAGCAAATGAGCTTGCTTTTTACCTCATTGAGAAAAACTGAGACCAACAAATGGAATTTGTTCAGCATCCTTCCTGAAGTCTGTTAGAGTACTAGCATTTGCCATCACACTTTCCTTCCTCCCAGCATCTCATTTCAAAGACTTGACCCCCTTCCACTCTGGGCTGGTATCATTATCTGGTCCTTGAATTTTACTCTGCCCATTTCCTGAGGGACCTTGCTCCATCAGTTAGCTCTTGTTTTTTTCTTCTCAGCATGTAAACTGTGAGACCAAAAAGGACAGAAAAGAAGTAGTTAGATATAGGCTGGGCATGGTGGCGCACGCCTATAATCCCAGCACTCGAGAGGCTGAGGTAGGAGTATTGCCATGAGTTCGAGGCCAGCCTGGGCTACATACTGAGTTCAAGGCTACACAGTGAGACTGAACTACACAATGAGACTCTATCTCAAAAAAAAAAAAAAAAAGTAAAATAAAATAAAATAGAAATAGTGAAATATAGCACACTAACTTTAACCATAACGCATATATACTCAATTTCCTCTACCAGGAAGGAGTTCTTTCTCCTTCACCTTTTTAAAAAGATTAGTCTGTATTCACTGTTCCTGTTTTCTTATGTATGATTTATTACTAGTGAACATAGCTTCCCCCTAGGGCTTTTCAGTCTGTGTGTTGCTGGTTGCCTCTGTATCATGATGTGACTGACTCTGTTGCCCATTCTGTTCTCTTTCCTTTTGCCTCTGGCAGATTCTTGCAGTGGTCAGACTTAGGGCAGAGTTCTAGTATGCTCTTGTCTTTTTTTATTTTCACATCAGGCACTGAGACCAAAAGAATATTTTTAAGAAACTTGCTGTTGTATGTGGAATACATTCTTTTCATAGAGTATTTCTCATCTCTGTTGAGTTTATTACAGCACTATTGTAATAGAATGACATTGTTTTCACAGTAAGAGTTTGGATGGATGCATTTTAGTAAATCCATCCAGTGAGAAACCAGGGAGGCTGTAACGTGGATGAAGTAGACCTATATGTGTGGATACTGAGTGTGTGCACAAAGTCAAGGTGCAGGTGTGTATACACATGCACGTATATAGAAAATAGACTTATTTCTAAATACTTAACACCAGAAAATATCTTTATTCATCATAATGAGTGATTTTTATATATGGAGTAGAAATAGAGGATGGAGGATTTTTTGTAGCTTACTTTAATTTTTCTAGGGCACGGCTATTTCTCCTGTAATATTTTTATTTTATTTTATTTTTTTTTTGGTTTTTCTCCGGTACCGGGAACCAAACTCAAGACCTTACGCTTGCCAGGCAGGCGCTTTTGCTGCTGAGCTAAATCCCCAGCCCTCTCCTGTAATAAAACAGTGACAGTTTGGGGATTTTTAGAGGACCATCTTTGACCTAGTCTTACCTGACTTTATTCTGTTATCTGCTTGGATCATACCTTTACACTGGTGTTTTAATTTTAACTTCTAAACTCTATTCACGCTTACTCAATCTCTTTTGCATTCCTCTCACTTCTTGTCATTCAAAGTCACTTTTGCTCCATGTGTCTGATTTTACTGCGTTTCCTCTGTGTTTCCATGGCACCCTGGGCAGTCCTCCCTAGTCCCTGGTGTGGAGAACAGGAGCTTTATTATTGATACTGTGTTCCATGGGTCTATGTACAGTCCTTAGCACATGGTAGAAATTCATTGAAAAGGTTTTAAAAATTAAAGTAATAATGCATAAATTTGACATAAATATCTTTAATACTAGCATGTCTTTCTGTGTAGGTTGTCCTTTTAGACCCTTTAGCCTGAAGCTCTGTGTGAGGAGGCATGTTTTAATTAAACTTAAATTTAGATCTCAGGTGAAATTTAAGATCTAAACTTAAATTTAGATGTCAGTTTATGTTGAAAGACTATCTTAAAAGAACCCTGGGCAGTTTATTGAAGTACATTATGCTATCTCCAATTATCCATGGAGGACAGGAGGCTAATAATTTCATATTTCATTATTACACAAAAGATTAGTATAGCATTTTTAAATAAGATCTCCAAATGCGTTAAAGGAAACCTGCATTGATGTGCTTAGAAAATGTGTAACATGGACTCCAGTAGAGGCATAAACAGAGTTTTTGCTCCTCTATATGAATTGCTTGTTTAACTATTTTTCTTTTCTAGGTTCAACAGATAGATCGTGTGGTAGAAGTTGTAGAAGAAACAATTAAAGGTAATTATTGAAAGGGAAGTAGGCACGTGTATATATTTTCTGAGTTACATTATGAAAATACCACTTGGTTAACACACATTGGACATCTTTACAAAAATTATTATTTTAGATATAAATTATAAAATTTTGGCCTTGGCTTCATATATTGACCAGTGAGTATACATTTGTTTGGCTTATAAATGAATCAGAGTCAGATGCTAGTCAGTTTTTTAAAATCTTATTTTTACTTTTCTATAAAATGGGTTTACTTTGAATCTCAGAAGACAAAACTTAATTAAAATTTAAAATAAGAAAAAAAAATTTTTGTACGTTTCCATAATCATGTAATATCGTGTCACTAGTTGCAGCTTTCATCTCGCCGCAGTGGGTGACTTCTGTTTGCCTCCTCTAGTTGCCTGTGGAGGCTGAGCTGTGTGGAGTGCAGCAGGAGGGTCCTGCCCAGCCCGCAGAAGGTGCAAGGCTTGAGAACAGATCGAGGTGGAAGTTTTCATGCCCACCTCCCGTTTGTGTTGGCTTGACTACTCCCCTTACCCCAAGACAACAGCTTTTGTCAGGTTACCCTCCTATTCATCTCTTCCTCTGTAATTGTTCTTTCCTGTGCCTCCTCAGGCCTGCGGTGGAAACGGCTCTTCAGCGTTACCAGTGGAGGAGTATTGTATTGTCTGTTGTTCATTTTCTTAACTTGCTCGGTGTTTAGTAAATAAGTTTATTTATAAATACCTCTTCAGTTATACAGAGAAAGCATCTGCTTTGCTGGTACCCTAACCCATGAGAGGTTAGCCTTGGAGAAGCAAAAGCTCTGCCCAGAGTGCCAGATGGAAAATGGCCTGGCCCGAGGACTGTGCTGTAACTGTCTTATTTCCATATTTGGTCCTTGTTGGACTCTTTACTTGATTCTGCCTGTTTGCATTCTTAAGGTTGCTTATGTTACTCCCAGTTCTTTAGAAACCATGTTAGGAAGATACATCAATACCCAAAACATTCAAATCCGCTGTAATTAACACAAAACCAGACAAAGTGTGTTTTTATTTTTAACTGTTCTGATTGTATCAAAATGGAAAATTACAAATTATTTGGAATGAATCCTCGTTTTCCATTACATTTTTTCTTTAGAAGATACCAGATTGTAATGTATTTATGATCGTCTCCTTTGTCATTTTGATAATTCAACAAGATATGGAACTGAATTGAAGGAAAGAACTGCAGTGTCTAAATGACATTTAGACATTTATTTCTTTTAAAAATATTACCCCTTAAGTTTGGCTTGTGTGGTCATTACAAGCTTTTTCTTTTTGTATGAGATATCCAAAAGGAATATAAATCTGTGTTTCTTCCAATACAAGTGAATATAAAGTCTTTTAAACCACAAAAGCAACAAAATAAAAAATATTCTTATGTTTATAGAATGATAATGTGACATAACAAATGATTGCACATGAATATTGCCTGTTAAAATTGGAAAAATATTTTTGTCATTAAGTCATATTTTTTTCCTCTAGTCAGCTTCTATTGAAAGAGATCCTATGGTTAGTAATATGTTTGCTGGCGTTTCATTCCATCTAATTTGAAATGCCTCAAGTGGTGGTAATTCAGGATTTTCCCAATATGGTATAATCTACAAATTTAATTGATTTTCTGTTTCTGCTAACTTCTCAGTAATTGATGGCATCTTGGATTAGTTTGACCTACATTCCCAGGATACTTCACCAAGCAGCTCTTTCTTATTTAAGACATTGCTATTAATCTTCACTCTGTCAGGTTTCGTACTTTGCATATGGTGCACCCTTGTTGATGATTGAGTAACCGCTCTGCAGAGTCCAGGGCAGATTTACTTCAGCATGTTTTACAAACTTAATGAGTAGGCGATTTTATTGGGCTTCCTATAGGACAGTATGGCCCAGAAAAACCATATTCTTGTTTACTAGAATAATTGTTATTGGTTTTCAATGTATGCTTTAAAAGAACACTTTTATGCATTCTGTCATTATGTGTAATCTGTGATAATAGCTGCTACGGTACAAATATAGTGGAAGAAAGATTGTGTATTGGTTTGACATAGTAGGGATAATTTGTAATCTCCCTGGTGTAATGACTGAAAAGGATTCTGTTAGAGAAATCAGCCCGTCACGTTTTTTGTGTATTTCTGTGACATTTTAATTTTATCAGGAAAATTATCAGTTTTACTTCCAGGCACACACATACTGACGAGCAGCACTATTATTTATCACCTACAACCTATGTAATGGATTCTTTAGAAAGACATCTTTATACACTATAAGTGGTATATTTACCTATTCCTTAATGTGGCTAATTAAGTTTGTCTAATGTTTTTAGCCACTAAAACTTGAGAATGCAAATAAATGTGTGAACTTGTTTCCCAGGAGTATGCGTATGTTTTTGTTGTGGCTTCAGAATTGTTTTGTATGTTTTTGGTTTGTCTAAATTGTACTGCTTTAATATCTTCATCAATAAAACTACTTCTATTAGTGGATTCATTTATAAGAAGACTTGGGTATTTGATTTCTTCATTTAGGCAGTGGATGGGGGCAGTTGGAACATAGTGTTCAGTAGGTTAAGTTGATAATCCTATTGTAGTTTTCATGTAACATACTGTTAAAATGGTTCACTTTTTTTGATTTTTGAAGATAAGGAAAGGAAATTACTTTAAGCCTAAACCTCATAGGCTTCCCATAACCCAACTCTTCTGTTAGTAGTCCTACTACCTGTCGGATAAAGTACCCCAGCCTTTCTTCAAATAAATAAATAGCAACAAGCGCTTACCTACTGTTAAGTCAAGCTTACACGTTAACTCTTGTGGCTCTTGATAGCAAATTGCGTAAAGATGTAAGTTTTGTTAATTATCTTAAAACTGTGTTATTGGTTAGATTTTTGTGCAAACTGTTATAGTATTAATAGGCCAGTTTCTATTTGAACACCCTTGTTTTTATGTCTGCATATTAATCATTTGCAGATATTTGATATGGTATTCTTTGAGTCCTAAGGATCTGAATTTTCAATCATTTTGCTTCATAAAAATTTCAATCATTTACAGTCATTTACTACACAAAAATAATGTAAAGCACCAGTCCCAGAATATGTTATGTATAAACTTTGTAGTGTTTATTCTAATAGGAGTTGTTCTATCAAAAATACCAAGTAGATCAGCTAATTGTGTTTTAAAGCTCCTATGCAAAATATGTTCAATTAACATATACGTATTTTTGAGACCTCTAATGAATTTACAAGGAAAAATTTTTCCATATTATAGTCTTCCTATATTTTAACAGACTTTTAAGAGAATTGGCATTTGCTATGCTGCATACATACCGTGTGTACCTTATTATGCCAGAGAGGTTTTATTCTTAATTTAGAAAATGCACCAGTTTTTTTTTTTTTTTTTTTTTTTGGTTTTTCTCCGGTACTGGGAACCGAACTCACAACCTTGCGCTTGCCAGGCAGGCGCTTTTGCCACTGAGCTAAATCCCCAGCCCCAATGCACCAGTTTTGATTAAGAAAATATAGTGAGATTGGATGAGGCTATAAATTAGGAAAAAGTGCTTGCAACTTTCTGTCATGTTTCAAATAGAAGGTGAAATTGTAGGTTAATTTTGGTATTTTCTGTTTTGTTTCAACTGTTCTTAACACAACAGTCAATTGTATTATATTGACAGTTCTTTAATACTTCATATTTGAGTTCCTTACAACTAAATAATGGAAACCAATTTGTTGCACATCTAAAATTTTGATAGGAAAATAAATGTTTGTAAAAATAATGTTATGTTTGAAGTTTTTTAAATGAAGACTTTATTGTTAGGGAAATAACTTACTTCACAACCAAATCAAAAGTCAGATATTGGTAGGTAAAATACCTAAATCAAATTTTGGAAAAATTTTGTTTGGCAGTTAGTATAATTAACCACCTGTAAGGTATCCTTTCTTTAGTGATGCCATGGATTTTTGTTAGAAAACCTAGTATTGATATTAATTAGATGCATGATAATGTTCTGTTGATTTTGACATTTTATACCAAATGTTTTTGTGATTTGTATATTTTTTTCTTTAAAAAGTGCATCCTCTAACCCACAAAAAGTAGGTAGAGTAACGCTAAACGTGCACAGCAGGTAAGTTGTAATTACTTCTGAGACCCAGAGAATAAAGACCAGCTTTTTCTTTTTAACTTATTAGCTTGATGGGTGCGGTACGGGAACTCATTTGCAGAGTCTGGGGTAAGGATATCAACTGTGGATGGGTTTTAGGTAGAAGTTTATTTCAGCTTTCGCTCCCTGTAAGAAAGTATACATTTTATTGAGCAATGAAGTAGTAATTGAAATGTCCTAATGAAAGATGGTTTCTAGCGCACGATAGCTTTATTGTAACTCTGAAAATCCAAATGTACTGCTTTAGGCTGCAATGAAAAGTCAGCTGCTGTGATGAGGTAGAGGCCTGGTGGGTACCGCTGAAGAGCTATGTTCTGTGCTTATTTTTGCTACTGGCATTGTCATCTTTGACAGCCTACCTGGACGCACTGGTTCTGTTTCCTAACTTCCTAGTTGTATTACGAGGGAGGTACTTTCCACTGTGAAATTCTTGGAGCGTATGAGTATGTAGTATAAAATTGAGTGTCAGGAGTTTGCTGTTAGAATGGGATACTGGCATTTTAGAAGGTGCTCTCTAGCAAAAGGTGTCAGAATGCGGTTAGTCTTTTTCCAGCATCTCAACTCCTACTTGCAGATTTCACTTTTTGTTCCTCTGTGCCCTCCTAGAATACGAAGTTGTGGCAGATGCTGCCTGTGTTTTCTTCAAGCTACCCCTCTACTCTCCAGTGAAGAGGGTCTTGAGGAAAACCAGTCTTTTTTTTCTTTCTACCTTCTCTCCACTCTTGTTGGGTAGTGATTGACAGTGGGTTTCCGAATGTTGTACAAGAACTTTGTGTGTCTTTGAAGCATTTCCTCTGCTAACTTTCTGGTTCCCATCAAATCGCTCATATATTTTGTTCCTTCATACATTTCAGTTCTTCTTTGATCTCTTTTTCCTTCTTTTCTTTGTTTTCCTTAAAACTTAAAAACTTTTCAGTGGGGTTACAGGAAACTTTTTTCTTATACAAGTTGATAAAAATGTGTTTATATTTTTAAAAATTCTGAATAGAATGTTTTAGTTTTACCTTGTTGTAAAAAGTGCTTAAATTAAGAGATGAGTGAGTATAACCGTTAACCCATAAAAAGAAAACTAATATAACCAATAAAAAGCTAATGAGATTCTACAGAAAAATTCTTCTGTATATGTTTTTAAGAATAATTTTTAACAGTTATGTGAAACTTATACAGTTTTTATTGTCAAATAATTAAGTCCACATTTTTAAAGCATATGGTGTATGTTCTAAATCCTAGTTATGTTTATAGGCTAGGTAAGTATGGTAATTGCAATCAAAAGTATTTTAATATGGATAACATTAAGTCTTTAACAGTTGACAATCATTAATTGTTGTCTTAATTATTTATTGTTATTAGTATATGTTTGTAGTATATGATGATTACATTTATCATGGGGAGTTGATATATGCACATAATACAGTTACTTTTTTTTTTTAATCTCCTACCTCTCCCTTCCTTCCCTATTCCATCTAATTCTTGGTCCCCTTCCCATTTGCTGAAGCTCTATTTTCATTTTTTTCTTCAGTTTTTTTTTTCTCCAACTGCTTCTATTTTCTCTTGTTTCTCCATTCATATGAAAAAGATCTCCCTACTTCCTATTTATCTATGTTCTGATTTTACTCTTTCTCTCTCTCTTTATATGCATATATATACACACACACATATACACACACATATATATGCACTATACACACACATTGTGTGTGTGTGTGTGTGTATATATATATATATATATATATATATATATATATAGTTTCTCATATAAGAGAAACCACGCAGTATTTAAGCTTGTGTGTCTGACTTTGCTTAATATTACGGTCTTGGTACATTAATTTACGTGTGAATACCTTAAGTTTATCTTTGTGGCAGAGTAGTCTACTACATTGTATATAAATGCCACATTTTCTTCAGCCATTCATCTGTTGATGGGCATTTAGGCCATTTTCAAGATTTAGCTACATTGTGCTCTTATAAACATAGGTATGCTTATATTACTGCAATATGATGACTTTAGCTCTTTCAAGAAGATGCCTAGAAGGGGAATAGCTGGGTCAAATGGAAGTTTTAGTTTTAGTTTTTTGAGGAATCTTCACAATGATTTCCATAGTAGTTGTACTGGTTCACATTCCTATCAACAGTGTAAAGGAGTACCCCCTGACACCTCCTTGCCAGCACTTGTTTTTATTTGATTTCTTGATGATAGCCAGTCTTTCTGGAGTAAGATGGTATCTCAGTGGGTTCTTTTAATTTGCATTTTTCTAATAACTAGCAATGTTGAACATTTTATGTATTTATTGGACATCTTTACTTCTGTGAAATGTATATTCATTTCAATTGCCCATTTTTTGTATTGAGTCTTTTATTTTGGGTGGTCTAATATATTTTAGTTCTTTATGTCTTCTAGATATTAGTCCTTTGTCTGAGGAACAGCTGGCAAAATTTTTTCCCATTCTGTAGATTGTCTTTTTACTCTGATGATTGTTTCCTTTGCTGTACAAGGACTTAAATTTGATATGGTCTCATTTGTTGATTATTGGTATTATTGCCTGTGCAACTGAGGTTTTGTTCAGAAAGTCCTTGCCTATGCCTATGACTTTAAGAGTTTTACTTGTTTGTTTTCCTGTAAGCTAAGCATTTCTATTTTAACATTTAGCTCTTTGATCCATTTTGATTTACATTTAGTGCATGGTGAAAGATATGGGTTTACGTTCAGTCTTCTGCCTGTGGATAACCAGTTTTCCCAGCACTGTTTGTCAAAGAGGCAGTCTTTCCTCCAGTGTATGTTTTTGTCTCCTTTGTCAAAGATGACACAGTGGAATGTACTTGGAGTTTCTGTATTCTCTATCCTTTTCCATTGATCCTATTGTCTGTTTTTGTGCCAGTACTGTGCTGTTTTTAATCACTGCAGCTTTGCAATATAATTTGAAGTCCAGGATTGTGATGCCTCCTGCTTTGCTGTTGTTACCCAGGATTGCTTTTGCTATTTTGGGTCCCTTCTGGTTCTAAGTGTTTTCTCTACTTCTGTGAAGAATGACGTTGGAATTTTGATTGCAGTTGTAGTACATCTGCATGTCAGTTTTGGAAATACGGCCATTTGGACTGTCTTGTTCTGTTATCCAGGAACAGGTGGTATCTTTTCATTTTCTGATGTCCTTTTCAATTTCTTTTTTCAGTGTGCTATAGTTTTTGTGGTAAAATTCTTTTACTTCCTTAGGTTAATTCTTAAGTATTTAATTTTTGTGGTGATATCGTGATGGCATTTTCCCCCTGATTTCTTCTTCAGCAGCTTCATTATTCATGAACACAAATGCTATTAGTTTTCATGTGTTGATTTCATCCTGCTACATTAGTGAATTTGGTTATTAATTCTAAGAATCTACTACTTCTCTAGTTTTTTTATGCCTTATATACTATCTTTTGTTTTTTTTCACTAGTTCTTAGATTAGTTTTCTTTGCATCATCAAATAGTTTGGATCCATTTTTTTGTGTTTGTATTTTTAATGTAACTCTCATTAATTGATCACCACCCACAACCCTGTCTTCTAAATCTGACACTGTGTTCTCACATTGGGTGCTCTTGTTGCCCATACTTTTGATCATATTTTTATCTCCTGGATTTGTTAGGAATTTTTTTTTATGGACTGTAGTTCTTTTCTATTTTGGGCATTCCTGTTTTACTGCATTTATGTTTTGCATCTCTTTTATCAGCTGAACTATGTATTTATTAGTGTCTTCCATAGCCTCACCTATCATTTGTTTTATTGTTATCATTTTCTGTGGAGCTGTATATTCTTTGAATTTCCCAAGGATCTTACTGATCTGTTTTGTTGCCCACTGATACCCTTTCAGATATTTCTGAAAATATCTGATATTTCAATTTCTTCTCCCCAGTGCTCTCTGAATCAGCTGCAGGGGAGTGGGGAGTTTTTGGAGGCTTTTTGTTGTCTTGTCTTTTCTTGTTTGTGTGTATGTATGTGTGTGCATGCATGTGTGCACACTGAGGTTTGCTGGTTAACAAGTGGGTAGTTTTGCTGCTTGTATCGAAACTTCTTTAGTTACTGTCTACTTTTCAGAGATATCCCGTGGGCATGCCTAAATATTGGCCTTTGCCTCTGTCCCAGGAGGCACCTTATTTGGGAGAGGAGGTTGCTGTTTATTTGGCCCAGTCCTCAGTTCTTGAAATCAGCTGCAGTATTTTTCATGACCCCCAGGCAATCCAGATATTAGCATACAGAGAAAACCAACTGATAGCAACAGCTTTGTCATCTTACCTGTAATAGTAATGTCAGCAAGAACAAGAGGGTCAAATATAACCTGGATACCTACAGACACTAAGAACCAATCATGGTACCACTCTTGCCCAAAAACAAAGAGATTTGTGAAATAGCACCTAAGTAAATCAGACCACTAGCCTCCAGTGGGTGTGGGTGTGGGGTGGGTGCCCAAACGCACCACTGGACTCAACTCTGTCACCTTCAGACTTAGTCCCCTCAGAAGTCTGTACCCCATGAAGCTGGCTTCTCACCACAGAATGCAGGCCATGTGTCCCTCCTGACCCAAGCTTGATCTTCTCTTGGGTCTGTGTCTAGCCCTTACCCTTTCTGCATCTGCCTCCCCTGGTTGTCTTTCACCCAGTCTGTGCCATAAGGTAGTGTGCAGTCCTGGAGTGAAATTCTCTTCTGGGCTGTTGGCCTCATCCTCAGTCAGGTCATCTCTGCCATGGTGCAGAGCTGGCTAGGAGTTGGTACTTTTGTACCAGTGGTGGTGAGCACGGCAGGGCAGTTCTTAAGAACTTAAAAAGTGTTTGATGAATCAGCTCAAGCTAAGGATCTCATACCCGTAACATTTTCAGTTATAAAGCTATGGCTTTTCACTTTGGGGTTCCTTTATGGTAAGTATTAAATTTTTTCAGTGAAATCTGCTTTTAGCAAAAGGCTTTTATCTTGATTGGTTTTAAGAAGTGGAAAATCAGCAACAAGCCCAAATTGTAGTACAGTATACAGTGAAATATATGTAATTGTGCATATAAATTGTATCCCTCCTGCTCAACCCCCAGATCCTCTCCTTGAAGCCTTGCTACTTTCTCCCTTTCTCATGGTGCCCCACTTGCCTGGGAAATACCCACCAGGCCATCTCTGGTACTTCATTCCTGTTGTTTGTTTACAAACAAAGTCTGATTTCCTTGAGATCTTAAGTCTCCCTAGGACAAAAGGCTCAGAATAAAATCTTTTGGGAGGTGGAGAGGGTATTTTTTGGTAGTTTTTATTTTATATTTAAATATTGATAAAATACTTCCATAAAGTCTGGCTGTGGTGGCGCATAATCCCAGCAGTTTGAGCAACCCCTTTAATCCGAGCAATCTGAGAGGGTGAAGCAGGAAGATTACTGTTTGAACCCAGCCTGGGCGTGCATGACCGTAGTGACTTGGTAAAACACTGTCTCAAAATAAAAATTATGCTTGTGTTGAGTCATGCAAGAAGGAGAGGTTTGATATTTAAAATTCCCAGAACCTCCAACTTTTGCCTTTATCCCTCTTAAAATTGTCTTATGATAAAATATAAATAATAAATCTTTTAAACAAATACAGTCTTGAATCTTATATTGAGCGAAAAGAAGTGAATAATCACAATGACAAAAAAAAACAACTGGCATTATGCACGTTAAACACTGTAAAATAAAATATGCAGGTAAAATATCAATATTTCTTCTGAAAATCTACTAAAAGTTCTCATACGTGAAACCATATTTTGGCAGTAGTTGATTAAGCTGTTTTGACAGAATTCTTCTGTGCAATAATGCATTTAATTTCTAAAGTAAATGTTGAATTTAAAATTGAAAAAAAAATTTAAAAAGGTATGTGTGGGGGTGTAGCTCAGTGGGAAGGGCTTGGGTTCAGTACCCAGCACTGAAAGCAAGCACAATGATAGCAACAACAAAAATACGTCATGCATAGATTTTTAAAGCATGTGTTTAGTATTACTGAACTTTCGTTTTATGTGTGTGCATCAGTGTGCTTTGTTGCAGTATAAAATATACAGCCCCGCTATTTTTCTTACATTTCTTCATTATTACTATTTCTGTAAAAGAACAGTGAAAACACGTACCTCAGAGGGTTGAATACTAAGCGTGTGTTCACAGCCCTGCGAGCTCCAGATGCACCCTGCCATTCACATTGCCTTTCTGTGGCCTACAGTACAAATGTATTCAACTCTTGAATGGAGATGGACAAGGACAGACTGGCCCTTCCAAAGTTGTGTCTGGAGGACAGCTCTCAAGCTTTCTGTGCTTCCCATCTTTCCCGCCACACTTGGTGGTGTCTTTACTTGAAATACTCATTTGTGATTGAGAGTGGGAATCTGAGCTTCAGTTTTAAGAGTTAAATGTGGCTTAGAAGGTCTTGGTGTCTTGTATCTTACTGTCCTCAATTTCTAGGTGCTTGAATGCCATCTGTTGAAAAGGTTGTTGTCTTTGCTGCATTGTTGGTGCAGTAACTTTGGGAATGTAGTTTGGAGCATGAGAAATGATGGTGTGCTGTGTTGCTGCTATGGGTGCTTTGCATACTGACCCAGAACCTCATAGCTTTATTGGTGGAAGTACCACAGCTTGGGAAATATCGAACAAATGTAGACTTAAGAGAAGTCTATTGTAGTAAGGCAGCCAGTGATGGGAGGAGTTGTATTACTGGTCAGTACTGAAGTTGAGTTATTGATGTGGAACTGCTTTGATTTGTGAGTGTTTTGATGTATGATATAGATTGTGAAAAACTCTATCAGAAAAGGTGTATCTGCTTGTAAAAGATACAAATAAGACATAAAATTAAATACGTCATGTAATTTACCTCCAGAAGGCATCTCCATTAGAATAATAGAACATTTTGCTTATGTGGATTGTTTGTTATGTCTATCTACCCTTTGTTTAAAATAACTTGAAGTAAATATTATTAGTCATACCAACAATACTATGCATAGGTAGGAAAAAAAACTGAAGGACCTTCCATTCCCACAGTTTTTTTCCTTATTCTTTTCAGTAGTTTTTGTCATACAGAAATTTAACATAGTTAATATCAAAGTATAGTTTTTCTTGTTCGTGTTTAGTAGGAGTTTTAATAGTATATAATCCTCAAATTTATAGGGAGATAAACTGAGCACTGTTGATCTTACCTTACCTCGTAATCCACCTGCGTACCAGATACGGTGTTGAGGTGTTTATACCGAGTTGCGCTCTGAGACATGCCGGGGTAACAGCAGTGCCTCGGTGGGCTCACTTCACATTTACTGATTTTCTTTGTATTCTCTGTTTTTAGACAATCGATTCTTACCATCCTTTGCTTATTTTAGTGTCTTTACTAGGTACCATTATGCTAGTTAAAATTTAATTCTTCCTACCTGCTGAAAGGGAAGAAAAGGTTTAATTCTAGTAGCTGAGAATGGGAACTTGAATTGTAAAGATCTGGTATGTTTGAGTTAGTTCTAAGAAAATGTGAAATTTTCCAATAATGACTTATGACAAAACTCCTTAAATTGAAGGAAAATTTTCTTTCTTCTTTTAAGATGAAAACATTTCAAGGGAGGGTCACGCTTTTGAAAGGATATCAGAATTTTTTTGGGGGGGTTAAGTGCTTTATTTGAGGAATTATATTAAATCGATTTAGAGAGAAAAACTTTTCATTACAATTTTGCTTTTTTTTTTTTTTTTTTTTCAATTTTGCTTTTCTTGTAATTGAGTAGTTAATAATGCCTGCTAAACATAGATCAGGTGGTAACTCTTTCATAGAAAAACACTAAATTGAGCGCTCTCAAACAATATTCTAATTGCTATGATCAAACTCTCAAATAAGAATGTATGTCTGTGGTAAATTTACTCTTTCATTTCTTTTCATTTGAATTTTCTACCAGTCCTTTCCTGCCCTCTGCCCCCAGAATTGTGTTGGATTGCTTTACTAGGAAGTTTTCCAATGGACTGACCCTGAGCTGAGGATTCAGACACATCTCTCAGTGTGTAGTTAATAGGACCAAATCCATGTGAAGTAAGAACAATCAGTAAGCACATGATCAGGAAAGCTTGACATGAACCCTCTTTGAGGTGGTGAGGTGAGTGGTCACATGTTAAGGAAATACAGTGAATGGTTTTAAAATTAGGTGCGTGAATAAAGTATTGAAGGAAAGTCTGGTAGTTTTATAGACTTTTAGAAGAAAAAGAAATTAAAGGGGGAGTAAACAATAGGAGTCAGGACCGGGGATGCAGCTCAGTGGCACAGCGCCTGCCTGGCAAGGTCCTTAGTTTGATTCCTGATAACAAAAAAAAAAAAAAAAAAAAAGAAAGCCCCAACAATAGAAGCTGCCAGATCATTGTTGGTTCTGTAATATGTAATGATATACTGAAGGTAACATCTACCTACATTAGTCTGTGAGAACCAGGGAAGATACGTTTGTGCGTAGGAACGTAATTAGTTTAATGTATGTAGATAGCTACAGTTCTGTCATTTGATTAGTGTATATCCTTGTGTCCCAGGGGTTGGATCTTTTCTGTTTGTGAATGACCATTAAAATGGGCTTCTTCATGAAGATTCCAGGTTGGGCTTCCTATTAGAGATGATGAGATGTTTTCTTCCTGCTCTGATAATGTTTGCTGCCACTAGCACTTTGGGATTTAGAAAACATCTTTGATTTTGAAGATCTACAGACAACATTGAACATTGATACAAGTACATAGCAATTATTTCACACATACTATGCAATATTTCGTTTTTCACGTAGGTTTTTCAGTATTAGAAATTCAGAATGTGTACAAAGCAGTGAAAAATAATTTCGGCCTAGTGAAATGATCTAGTCACATTCTTTAGTGGATTTGATCAAATGTTAAAGCCAGTATAGAACTAGAGTTTTGTAGCCACTTATATAAATAACTGCTGAAAGCTTTCTAGGCTTCAAATTGAATTTAGTTTTAACGAGGTTGAATTTTTTGTGACACTTATAAGTAACAATTTAGAGAAATGTTTATTAAGGACCATTAATAAAACCACTGAGCTACATTTTACCATTATTTCAAGGAGAGGAAATGCAAATTTACATTTAAAATGGAAAAGATGAAAGATTTTTAGAAACATAAAGTTTGAGTGTGTCCCATTCTACATATAAGGCAATCTTCTTTTTCATCTTGCATTCAAAGTACCTGTCTCTATTTTAATCACTTTGTATCTTTGTCACCGTCTCCTTGGTGGTCTCATGTTATTATCAGTTGATCTCATCACACTGAGCATCCTTCTTCCCATCTGCTCCTGTTTCTTTTGCCTGCCTTAATTTCTTATTACATGAACATGACATGCCTTATAAACTGATATTTCCACTCTGTTTTCTTGTCAGTTCTGTTACCCTGATGTCTGTCTTCTCTCTCTTTCCCTTAACTCCAGCTGGAATGGTGGGAAAATTTGCACATAAATCAGTACTTCTGTTTTTCCATAACCGTAGTAGGCATCAGTGGCTAAAGACAAGCGATCAAAGAAGGAAAGTGTGAGGGTGGTCCTAGCTTCATGGTCCCTTTGTAAGTACAGCACGGTCATTTTCAGCATGAGTCTGCTCCAGAAATTTCTGTTTTACTTTTTAGGACTCAGGGGTCTCAGCACCTTCCTTTGCTTCTATGCCTTTGTTTCTTCCCTGTTTCCTTTTAGAGAGGTCCCATCTTGAAGGAGCCTCCTTTAACTTTTTTCTTTATTCTGCTGAATTTGAATTGGTTTTAAAAGACAACAGTATTGATAGCTTCACATAAAATAGATAAGGAGTCACAATATGTATGCTTATAATGTAGTCCATGGATTTAAGGAACTAAACAGCAGTTCATTTTGAGATAGAATTTTTGAGAGGTGGTATATCACAAAAGTTTTCTTTTACTAATCTCTTTTTAAAGAAATAATTGTTGTATGGATAGACTTCCTTCTCGTCTTTGGCTGGATATGACAAGTACCTTTTATGTTATTTTCTACTTTGTCTTTAGTGTGCTGTATCTTTCAATTAAAAGAAAAGAAGATTTTTGTGAGCTCTGCTACACTTTAATGAATCATTGGATTGGAAAATAACTCATATCATCAAGCAGAGATATGTTCTTTTATTTGCATGTAGATAGTGAAGATGAATAATTTATCAAATGTTATTAGTGGAAGCTGCATATTTCTGGAATCTCAGCAGGATATAATGAAATTTGTCTCATGCTAGTATGAAAACAACATGTCATTATTGAACTGGCATCTCTCAGAGAACTATTATGTTATGTCAATCTCACTTACCTTTTTAGTAACTGGACTTTTGATTAAAGAGTTCATCTTATCTTAAAAATTTATGGAATTTGGTTTGTCAAACAGTTGCTTGACTCTGAGTATGTTTCTATGTTAGAGCAAAAAGTTTCAGAATGAAGTACTTGATGTTTCTTATTAAAGTGATCAGTGCCAAAAGGCTATGACTAATGGTTTTGACTAATGGTTTTATTACTTCTGGCCTTGAAAATCTGTCTATTGGGGATAGGTTTGAGCAGTATGTCTTTCTGAAATGGGGAGGGGGTGAAACATATATATAATTGGTTAGGATCTTTTATCTGTACTAATTGTGCATTTCAATTCATTTTATTTATTTTATTTTATTTTATTTTATTTTATTTTATTTTTGGTTTTTTTGGTTTTTCTCCAGTACCGGGAACCGAACTCATGACCTTGCGCTTGCCAGGCAGGCGCTTTTGCCGCTGAGCTAAATCCCCAGCCCCTTGAATTCATTTTAAATGATTGTTTTAAATATTGTAGTTGATTATTGCCTTTGCCTTTATTGCATTAGGAAGTCAACCAATCATCTCCTCCAAAAGTGCTGATAAAGCTGGACAAATTATCAAAAGTAAATTATGCCTTATGTTGGAAATGGACTAAAAGCATTCAACTAATTGGGAAGTATTTATTCATGTAGATAACTGTACTCTGGTTAAGAACAGTGAGAATCTGGGGTGTTTGTGGTGGGGCTGCTCACATTGCTCTTGTCAACTCTGAGAGCAGAATTGTTCAGCCAGGATGAGGCAGGCTGTGAAAACAAGTAGCTTCTTCGTTGCTACTGAGATAGCTCAGTTGATACAGGGAACCGTCAGTTAGTGTGAAGATTTTGATGTAAGATGACAGAGAAGACATTTCTGTTGTAGCTCTTGGCCTGTTTGGTACAAGCAGTGAGTAGGTGCACTAGCCAGGGATTTATTTCCCCATGAATTCAGGAAGGTAAAGCACTGACAGGAACCTCAAAAAATCTCCCCATATACCTTGAGTTGACTGGAAGTTGTGTCCATGCCTAGTAGGAAGGGGAGCAGGCCCAGACCTGCACTTACCCCCTGCACCTGCATGCACATCCAGAGCAGATCCTGGAGGGTCCAGGTGAGGTCAGGAGGGAGAGGGAAAGGTTGGGCTGACTTGAAAATGGTCCTAACTTTGACTGCTTTCCCTGGCCCATACAGAGATCTATCAGCAAAGCATAGGAATCTCACTGACTCAATGAGTTTGAGCAAACATGTAATTAGTTTTTGGCTTAACAAAAATTGTGTCCATACAGAGTCATCTCCTAGGAATCCGTGCCTGGGAAAGTATTAAGCAGGGAAATCAGCAACCATTCATTGTGGAGATGAAAGGCCTCATAGATTTAGTGTGCATACGTTATTACACAAAAATTATAATCACTTTTGAGGGAAATTTGTATCATGAGTACTGTGTTATCTAAAATGCCTAGTGTTCAGGAATCTATTATGATATATGCAAAGAAACAAAGTGTAAGCATGTTTATGAGAAAAAAAAGTCAATACTGATTGTCCTTCAGTGACCAAAAATATTTGATTTAGAAGACAGGTACTTCAAAGAACTAAGTGGAGGGTTGGACAGCAGTTTGGATATATCAGTAGCCTATTACTGGTAGCTATTGTGGGACTTCTTAGTCTCCAAATCAAGTGAGGCAGTTTCCCTGTTTTTCATATCTGTGTGAATCCTATCAATTCTGGCTCTTTGGAAAGCCTTGCCTAAAATCACCCCAGGGACTAGTGGGGTAACATCTAGCACACTAGCAAATGTGTCATGGGAGTTGTAGATGAGGAGAGAAAAGCGCGCACACATATACATAAACAAAATTTTAAAATACTGGTTGAAAACATCACAGATTTGATGGGGAGCTTCATGCATCCAAAAAGACAAATTATCCATGTAGGCTATTCACAAAGATCCACACTAGACACATTCTAATCAAACAGTTGGAAGGCAAAGTGAAGATCTTGGAAGCTCCTGAGAGGAAATGACTTACTATGTCTAGAGAAACACAGCAGTGTTACTAGTTGTTTCTTATCAGGAGCAATACGAGGTCACAGGCATAGGGCATAGTGAATGATCAAAGGAAAAAACTGGCAACTAATAATTCTACATCCATAAATGAAGCAAAATAAAAGCAACAAAATAAAAGCAATGAAAGAATTTATTGCTGAATGACTTGCTTTGTAGGAATTACTAAAAAAAAGTTCTGCAGGCAGAAAAAAAGTGGTACCAAATGATAACCAGAATTTCAAGAAACAGTGGAAATTGCTATAAATGATATTCATATGGATGGATATAAAGTACTCTATTATTTTTTACTCTATTATTATTTTACATTTACAGTGATTGTTAGAGAACTGTATTTCTGTGTTAGTATGTGTGACAACAGAAGCACAAAAGAGGAAAAAGGAAAAGAAATGGGATTGAAACAATGTCTCTTATTAAAAAATGAAACGAGACCCTTAGCAAAAGCAAGAAGTAGATCCTAGACTTAATATAAGAGCTGAAACAGTAAGACACCTAGAAGAAAATGGGAAAAATCTTTGGCAAAGAGATCCTAGATGTGACACCAAAAGCCATAAAATATAAAGTTGGTAAATTTAACTTTATTAAATTGAAAAGCATTTACTTTTCAAAAAGCACCATCATGAAAGTGAAAATATGTAGCATAAATGGAGAGAAAATATTTACAAATCACATATCTGGTAAAGGTGGAATGTAAAATGGTACCATCACTTTGCAAAACATCTGTTTCTTAGACTATTAGATATAGACTAACCATATAACTAATATAACTTTTTTGCATCCAAAAAGAAAAAAAAATGAAAATGTATGTCCATACACAGACTTCTGTGCAGATGTTCATAGAAGCATTATTATAGTACATAGTAATTGGCAGCAATCCAAATATCTATCATCTGGTCAGTGGATTAAGAAAATGTGCTGTGTTTGCTATGGGAGCAGAGATGGACTAAAACTTGAGGGGATTTTGAGGAGTGCTGGAAATGCTTTAAAATTGGGTTACTGTGATAACTGCCAAGTAGTATGAATTCATTTAGAATCATTGAGAGTTCTTTGTACTGCCTTTCATTTTTCCTACAAGTCTGAAATTACTTCAAAATTTCTGTTATTGTTGTATGGAGGAGCACTGGGGATTGAACCCGGGGCCTCAGGCATGCTGAGCAGGCACTCTACCACTGAGCTACACCCCAAACCCGTGCTTCAAGTTTAAAAAAAAAAAAAATTACCAATTTTAATGGCTCTTAGAAGTGGCTGGATTTCTTTCTATGTCATTTTGTATAAATAAACAGATCTTTAATTTTTTTTTTTAAATGTAAAACCCTATGCCTGTAAACCTATTACTCTTGGAGGTCTGAGGCAGAAGGTTCACAAGTTTGAGGCTAATCCAGCCAGTGCAGCAATTTAGCAAGATTCTGTTTCAAAGTAAAAAAAAGCTAAGAAAGGGCGAGGAGATGTGTCACTGCGTGAGAAGGCCCTGGGTTCAATCCCTAGGTCCCTAGTCTCTCTGTCCCCCGCCTAACCCTAAGGTGCAATTTTATCTTAACTCTGATTACTTCTTTGATTTTGCTATTTGCTTTGAGCAGATCTTTGCTTTTTTTGTTTGTTTGTTTAAATTTTGTCTGCATTTAGTGGCAGGCAAACCTGGTGCTCAAGTCACACTGTTGAACGCATGTACCTGGTCAGTGCTAGGGAGCATTCCTACTTTGTGGAATGGTATTGTTAGGACACTTCTCTTTCTCAAATACGCCGTAGAAATGTGCAAACATTGTGAGCAAAGCATTTTTAATTGCAGGCTTTGAACATGGCTGTATTTGTATTTCACAGTATTTCTTAGATTCAAATGATCACCTTTCTTCCAGGTTGTTTTTTCCCTCCATTAAAAGAAAAGTTAAATGCAAGCGTTAATACATTTGTTGAAAGCAGTGAATTAAAGCAGAATTGTGTGCCTTGTGCTAATGTATATTTATGTGTTTTACTGAAGGTCACTCTGTGCGACTGCTGGGTCAGAAGAAGGATAATGGAAAGCGGTTGGGGGGAGCTCGATTGGATTTGCCCAAGATTAGGAAGAATCCACTGATAGAAATCATTTCCATCAATACTGGGTAAGCTTCTGTCACACTTGCTCATAAAATACTCAGTATCTTCCATGAGTTCAGTTTTTTCTTGGACATGTGATGGCTAAAAGTAGTTTAATTTTTTTTCGGGAAAGAAAAAAATCACAAAAAAGCACTAAAGCTGTTTCAGTATACCTTTTTCTAAACTATTTCCTATCACAAATTATACTTATATTTGCTGCAGGATTTAATAACTTTGGTTGGCATTCTCATTTTTGATAATAAAGATGGATTTCGTTTACCTACTGAGCCTTGGTTCAAATCTTTTTTAAACAAGAGCAATCTGTGGGATGGTTAATGATTTATCATCTTTGGCTAGTTTTTCAATGAGTTTATTGTAAATGTTGCCCATAATACCGACCATGCTTTATTAACTATCTGAAATGCATATTTTTAAAATTTATTTTTCATTTTAGTTTATTAGTACATGTGTGTAGTATATGTATTTACATTCCTTGTAGGAAGTTGGTTCATGTACATAGCACATCTTAATTCCTTTCTGAAAGGCATATTTTAAAACGTTACTGTTGTAAGCTTTGAGCTGAAGAAAAGCCTCGTGACTATTACATGCTCTTAATTTTCATACTTTGGTCCAAATCCTTGCTGACTCTAACTTTCTTTACTCATTCATGCTTTTTTTTTTCCTCTGCATTTATTCAAATTGGTTCCTTTAAATTATGACTGCAGGTGAAAAAGTTACTTTTTCTGAAAACTTGACAAGATCAAGGGCCTCCGTTCTTTAAAGCACAGAAGTAACTGTGCGCTCATAGAGGTACCTTCCACTTCCCACTCATTAAGCTATCTGTTCTCTCTTTACTTCATTTTTCCTGCCTGCTCCTTGGGAGTTGTTCTCTGCCCTTTTCTTTCTTCAGCTGTTTCTCCTGGAGAACAGGTGAGCTCAGCTTTCCTTGTGCCACACCTGGCCCTTCCTCTGGCCAAGCCTGCCTTGTCCCAGCAGTTGTGTAGCTCCTTGGCACAGTCATCTGTTCTCTGGTTCATCCTTTGTGAGGCTGCCAAGACACAAGAAAGTTGAAGTCAACCCTTTTTGCTAGAAACCCCGTGGAGCAGTAATCAGTTGACGCGGCAGATTTGTTCAGGACCAACTCGGAGTTAAAGCTTTGGAAAGCTGAATTCATGAGAAACTAGAGACTCATCCGTTCACGGTGACACTGCTCCGGATGTACTTGTATTATGACAGGTACCTGACATCGTCCCTCTGTACCTGAGACAATGAATGATAAGCACAGCTGTTTGCTCTTCCTTTTGTTATTCTTATCCTTTCCCTTACCCAAGGCAGAGCTGTACTTTTTTCGTGGTGCTGAGGAATAAACCTAAGGCCTGTGAGGCGAGCATTGTACCACTGAATTTAACCCTAGCCCATTTTAAAATTTTGATTTTGGAGCAGGGTCTCACTAAATTGCCCAGGCTGGACTTGAATTTGTAGTCTTCTTGCCTCAGCCTCCTGTCTGTCTGGGATTACAGGCCTGCACCACCATACCCAGTGCTTTTTACTTTGAACTCCAAATTATCATATTTAAACTTGTAGTGTTCTTCATGCATTCCTTCTCTTCTATATTTGCGTTATTTTCCTCTGTGCCATTTATCATCATTTCAAAATGCACATATATACATTTATATTTTAGTAGTCTCCTTCACTGGCATGTGTGCTCCATGAGGGCAGGGACTTTTGATTGTTTATTTAGTACTATACACCTAATGCACAGAAGAATGTACACAGGGATTGCATATTTATTTATTGAATCAGTGAGTGAGTTATGTGACTTGAAAGTAGAGTAGGGTTATACTAAATTCTCTTTCTATATGTGCTGCCGAAACAAGCATCCTAGATTCTTTTTGCAATACAGGTTTCCTTGCCAAGTGGATAGTAATTATTGGAGTTTGCTGAACAGTGTCTAGAAAGGGAAAAAGTCAAAATGTTTCTGAGAGTCTGTTTTTAATTTTTTGTATGGCAGGATGAGTCATCCGCCTTTGTCTAGATACATTCCTATGAATATGTCACTGTCAGGGTCTGTCAGACCTTCTCCGATCAGGATTGATCTGATCTTTTTAAGGTGACTTTGGAGATAGTTGGGACCTGTTGTATGTGTTTTAATGTTTTCTAGTCCGTTTGTGCTTCTCTATTTTGTGTCTCCCCACCTCACACCCCTGCTCACACTTCTCAGATCAGGGTCTGCTGTCTTGAGTCGGCTTCTCTGCATGCTCAGGGACAGCCCTGGCCTGCCTGTCCTCTCCCAGTCACCTTAGCTGCTGTGGTCCTTCTGTGTTCAGCTATATGCCCCTTTCCTCCCTCCGCTGCCCAAATGCCTCCCTCTCTCCTTTCCACATCCGCAGACTTCCCGAGTTAGCTAATTGTAGTCCTGCTCAGACTATCATTTGTAGCTTCCTTTAAATTGTTGGGTCTTTGGGTACTGAAAATATTTTATTTCTTACACTGCTACCTGTAAGTTCAGTGTTTAATAAAAGTGATATTTTTAATATTTAATATTTTTGTTGTTATATATTAAAAATA
This sequence comes from Chinchilla lanigera, assembly GCF_000276665.1. Lineage (NCBI taxonomy): Eukaryota > Metazoa > Chordata > Mammalia > Rodentia > Chinchillidae > Chinchilla > Chinchilla lanigera. Next base: position 5,793,097 of record NW_004955483.1, on the reverse strand, counting down.
TTTAATATTTTTGTTGTTATATATTAAAAATTACTTTATAAATGTTAAAAATTTTTTAAAATATGCCTTGGGTTACCATTCAAAATAGAATTAATTAAGAAATTTTCATGTGCACTGAATTTCTTTTCTCATTGATTTAATATTTCTTCAAATAAGGCTGTACAATAAACTAGTTAAAGCTTACCGGATATTTGCTGTCACTCCGACGTCTTCTCATGTCCAGCACATTATAGGGTTGATGCTTCATCAGTCAGTAAGCAAATGCAATTTGGTTACTGAGGGAATTCATTGCGCATTGTCTGCAATTGAAATAAGAGTTTCTAACCGTCTGCATGTGTGCATCAGTTTCCTGAATCAGTTCCATCTGTATTAGTTGGTCTGCGATGAGAGCCTCCTCATGAGTGTTCGTCCCACTATCGTTCAGTAGCATCTTAGCTTGGATTTTCTTTTTCCTTTTCTTTTAAAAAATGTTAGTGGGGCTTGTTGCTTTCACTTACTTTTAAATATTTAAAAAATGATTATACCTATAATTAGCTTTTCAAAAGAAAATTATCTGCAACCAAATCCTAATACTTTCCAATATTGCTTTCAAATTTAGTATGGAGATATAAATGTCATATAATTTTTCTATTTATGAAGAGGGTCCTGCTTGTAGAAAGTTGTACTGTACATACTAGTGAAGTTTCAAAGTCACCATTTATGTTTGCAGAGTTGTTACAATTATTATTTTTGTAACTTAAAATATAAAAGTGTATTTGCTGCTTTAGCTAAGGAAGAAGTTCAAAATTTCAGGTTATGCTACATTTTAAATTAGCTTGGAGGACTAGTTATTTGATCACAGTGTGTATAATAGAACTGCTAGTAATATTTTAATATTAATACAAAAGATATAGAAAACAGTAAGAGGGGTATTTTTTAATCCTAAAATAAAACCTTTCCCTTTATGTACTTTCTTAATTTTTTGTTTAGTGATTCATCTCTATTTATGTTTGCTGTACTGACTACATACATTTTAGTGCAGGTGGCTCTTTGGTCCAGTATATAATGCTCTTCTTGTTGTTTTTTTTTTTTCTTTTTGAGGTGAACTTTCTGAGGTTAGCAGCCATTTGTCCAATAGAACTATTATTTTCAGATTGCTACTCATGAGGCAGAGGCTCCTCTGTAAAGAAAATAAGCATGAATCAGCACGTGGTTGTTTACTAGGATGGTAAAGATAGCTATATGGACATGGCTTTGAGAAATAGGCAAGGGTAAGGTTAATGATAATTGTTATGTTTATGGAGTGCTTCGTGTGTGCTAGACATAATTCTATGAAATGCTTATTGTTTGCTATATTTAATCTTCACAACAGCCTATTTTTCCCCCAGTGAGGAAGCGAAGGCTCAGAGGTTAAGTGACTTCACAGAATCACACACGTAGGACATAATTGAGACAGATACATTTGAGAGATCAGAAGGGCAAAGAATATTTTCTAGGGTTGTCAGCAAAGAGGGCTGTTGTGGGAGCAGAATAGTCTTTGCATTATGATGACGTTTGAAATGAGCCGTGAAGATTGGTAGAATTTTGCTAATTACATATAGAGGTGTATTCAGTTTCAGTTGCTGTTGTAATATAAAATTGGTGGCTTAACACAACATTAATTTATTTGGTTCTAGAGGCCAGAAGTTTCCCACAGGTCTTAACTATGGTAAAATCAGGTTGGCAGGACTATGTTCTGTAGTCCTGCAGGGGAGAGCCAGTTCCCTTGCTTTTCTGCCATCTGGAAGGCACACACACTCTTTATGGTCAAGAATCTCTCCTTCCATCTTCAAAGACAGTGCACTTCTTTGTGTCTGTCTTCCCTCATCACCTCCATCCCTGCTTTCCAGTTCTCTTCTACTTGTAAGTGATAATTTTGGGCCAACTGGGATGATCCAAAGTAGTCTCTTTATTTAAATGTCAGTTAACAAAATTAATTTCCTATGCAACGTTAATTCCTGGTAGCTATGCAAGGTTCTAGAGGGTAGGATGTGAATGTCTTTGGAAGAAAATTTCCTGCTTACTATAGGAGCTATGAAGAGAAATTATAGAAGAAAAGTGAGTACAAGAAAGACACAACAGTGGACCAGGTTGTCTATAAGGAATATGATTTTGTTCACTTAGTTGGTGTTTCCAGCACATGAGGTATGATAAAAAATGCAGTGTAATTTTAAATTTAAAAGAAATTGAGATAATAGATACATTGTCATAAGTCCCCTTGAGAATACCCCTTGCTTTGAACACACTTATCCCATTGTTCTTGCCACTTTCGTAGCAGTTCTGGAGGTCCTATTTTGAGAATGTCTCTATTTGTGTGGTTATTGCTGCTGTGATGTCCTGAACTGATTCAAAATGTTTACCTCTTGTGGTCATTTGGACTGTGGGGAAGAGCCAGAAGTCACACAGGGCCAGATCTGGTGAATAAGTTGGATGAGAACTCACTATAATTTTTAAAAAATTAGTATATATTTGTAGTGCATAATGATTACGTTCACTGTGGAGAATTGCTACATGTCCATAATGTCTCATTCCCTGCCCCCTTTGCCAACATCAGATTCATTTATTTATAAGAAAGGCATATGGATTAACATATGGATTGTTAATTGTCATACATATGGATTAACAGTTAGACTAACAGATCAAAAATTATACACAACACATAAGGCAAACAGTTATATTAAATCAAGGTACACTTTTAGATACATTGTCCCATGCTGGATTACAATAACTTTTTTCTTTTTTCTCTTTGTGTTTTGCACTTTACTTGTATATTGAGTTTTTCATATGAGAAACCATGCAACATTTAAGCTTATGTGTCTCATTTACTTTACTTAACATTATGTTTTCTAAGTTTACCCATTTTCCTACAAATAACTCATTTACCCTTCTTTATGGTGGAGTAGTTCTCTATTTGTATAAATACCACATTTTCTTTATCCATTCATCTATTGATGGACATATGGCCATTGGTTTGTCATAGGTGGTTTTTTATCAGATTGAAAGACCTCCATACTTATTTTCTTCAGGGTTCTTATCATAAATGGATGTTGGGTTTTGTCAAATGCTTTTTTGCCCACTAATTAGATGATTGTGTGATTTTGTTTTTGTTCCTGTTTAATGTGGTGTATTACACTTACTGAGTTGTGTATATAGGCAGCTTCCAATGTTTAGCTATTGTGAATTGTGCTGGTATATACTCTGGTGTGCATACATTACTGTGGTATGATGTCTTTATCTCTTTTGGGAGGATCTGTAGAAGGAGAATAGCAGATTGAAATGGAATTATTATTTTTAGTTTTTTGAGGAATTTCCATGTTGATTTCCATAGTGGTTGTGTCGTAGTGAAGAATTCCCACTCCTCCTCCCCACAGCCTCTCCAGCATTTTTTTTGTTTGTTTGTTTGTTTTGTTTTTCTTCTCGTACCAGGAATTGAACTCGCGACCTTGCGCTTGCCAGACAGGTGCTTTGCCACTGAGCTAAATCCCCACCCACTCTCCAGCATTTGTTATTGACTCATTTCTCGATGGTAGCCATTCTTTTTTATAGTGAGATGGAATCTTAGTGTTGTTTTAATTTGTATTTCTTGAAAAGCCAGTGGTGGTGCACATTTTTTCATATATTTATTGGCCATTTTTACTTCTTCATTTGAAATGTTTCTATTCATTTGAGATGTCTTTAAATTTGGTGGGGTCTAATTTTTTTGACTTCTTTATATATTCCAGATATTAGTCCTTTGAGGAATAGTGGGCAAAATTTTTTCCCATTCTGTATGTTGTCTCTTCACTCTGTTGACAGTTTCCTTTGCTATATAGCTTTTTAATTTGATGTCATCCCATTTGTTCATGCTTGATATTATTTCTTACGCAAATGGGTTTCATTCAGAAAGTTGCTGCCTACGCCTATGTCTTCAAGAATTTTACCTATTTTGTTTACCAGCAGATTAAGTGTTTCTGTTTTAATGTTTAGAATTTGATCCATTTTGACTTTAATACATGTGAGAGATATGGGTCTAGGTTAGATGTTTGGAATGTAGATATCCGATTTTTCCAACCCCATTTGTTAAAGAGGCTATCTTTTCCCCAGCCAAGGGATTTGGCCCCTTTTTTCAAAGATAAGATAGCCTGGAGTTGTTTCTGCATCCTCTATTCTGTTCCATTGATCCACAAGTCTGTTTTTTTCACTGTAGCTTTGTGGTGTAATTTGAAGTTATACCATGATATTCCCTGCCTTGCCATTGTTGCCTAGAATTGCTTTTCCTAATCTAAGTCTCTTCTGGTTCCATATGTATTTTATAATTGCTTTCTCTAATTTTGTGAGGAATATAGTTGGTATTTTGATTTTGAGTTAAATCTGTGTAACAGTTTTGGAAATAAGGCTATTTTGACTGTTTTAGTTCTGCCTGTTCAAGAACAAGGGATATCTTTTCCTTTTCTGATATTGATCTCTTTTTTCCCAGTACTATAATTTTCATTGTAGAGGTCTTTCACTTCCTTAGTTAGGTTAATTCCTAAGTATTTAATTTTTTATGCCATCATGAAAGATACCATTTCTCTAATTTCTCTCAGTGAGTTTGTTATTCATGTACAGGAATGCTGTTGAGTTTTGAGTTTTGAGTAGCACAGTATCCTGCTGTGCTACTGAATTTGGTTCTTAACTCTAAGAGTCTTTTGGTAGAGTTTTTGGGGTCTTCTATGTAGAGGATCATGTCATCTGCAAGTAATGAAAATTGAACTTTTTTTTCCTATCCATATCCATTTTATTTCTTTCTCTTGTCTAATTATCTGGCGAATATATCAGGAACTATATTGAACAGGTATGGTACCAGCAGACATCTTTGTCTTGTTCCTGATGTCAGAGGAAAAGCTCTCACCTTCTGTTTAATATGATGTTGGCCATTGGCTTACCATAGGCTTCTTATCGGATTGAGAGAAAGACTTCTGTACCTATTTTCTTCATTTTATTATGAATGGATATTGAATTTTGTCAAATGCTTTTTTTTTTTTTTTTTTGGCTATTCAGATGATCATGTGATTTTTATCCTTGCTTCTGTTAATGTGAAGTATTTTATTGGTTTGCATATCTTGAACCATCTCTGGATCCCTGGGATAAATTCTGCCTGGTTATGGTATATGAACTTCCTGATGATTTGCTGCATTCCATTTGCCACTATACTGGTATGTTGATTTGTGAACTGAATTCATTCCATGATTCTGGGGAAAGGCCACTTTCATGTTCATGCAGGGAAAATGGCAATGGTTGTGGTTGTCAGCCAATGTGGAGTTCATGAATGGAAGGAAAATTTTTCCAAACACTTCCGTTTGCAAACCAAATTGTTGATGAACTGAGATATTACTGTATCTTGTTGAGGAATTTTTAAAAAAATTTTTTTTTATTTTTGAGATAGAGTCTCAGTTTGTAGTTCAGGCTAGCCTTGCACTCACTGAGACCTTTCAGTCTTAGTCTCCTGAGTGCTGGAATTACAGGCATGTACCACCATGCCTGCCTGACACTTGTTGAACATCTGTGTTCATTATAAGAGACTGACCTGTAGATCTCATTTTTGGTTGGGCCCTTTTCTGGTTTTGGAATCAGGGCAATGCTTACTTCCAGGAATGACTTTGGGAGTACTGCTTCTCTTTCATTACAAAATGAAAAATTCATTACAAAATTTCATTACAAAATTTGAGGAGTATTGGCATTGGGTATTCCTAAAGTTCTTTTAGAATTTGGCAGTGAATCCATTGGGATCTGTGCTTTTTTTCTCAGTTGGTAGTTTTTTTATTACTTCTTCAGTTTCATTCAGTGACATTGGATTTGTTAGAATTTTTATTTCTTCTTAGTTCAGCTTTGGTAGTTCATATGCATTTAGGAGTTGATCCATTTCTTCTGAACTTTGATGTTTAGGTGTATCATTAGTTTATTTATTTGAGCGGGCTCTAGTGTCCTGATGTAAGAATTCATCATTATACAATTTCCTTTTAGGACATAGGACTGCTTTCATTATGTCTCATAGGTTCTGGTATATCATACTGACATTATCATTTGATTATAAGAACTGTCTGATTTCTTAAATTTCATCTCTGATCCATTGATTATTCAATAGTGTATTATTTAATATCTATGAGTTTGCATATTTTCTGTGGTATGTTACCATTGATTTCTAGTGTCATTGCATTATGATCTGATGCTGTGAATGGGATGATTTTTGATTGTTTTGCATTTAATTAAGCATGTTTTATAGGGTAGTATGTGTTCTGTTTTGGAGAAAATCCCATTTTCTGCTGAGAAGAATGTGTGTTTTATTGCTTTTGGACAGAACACTGTAGATAGCTAGTAAGTCCATTTGTTCGATTCTGATATTTCTTTGTGTATTTTTTTTTTTTTTTTTTTTTTTTTTTTGGCTAGTTGATATGTCCATTTGTGACAGGCGGGTATTGAGGTCCTATATTACAGTTGTATTGCTGCTTATCTGATATTTCATGTCCATTAGTGTCTGTTTTATGAAATTGGCTGCACTGGTATTTGGTGCATATATGTTTATATTTGTTATCTCTTCCTGCTGAATTGCTCCCTTAACCAATATGTATTTACCTTCTTTGTCTCTTCTTATCAATTTTGATTTGAAATCCACTTGTCTGAAGTTAGGATAACAACTCCTGCTTTTTTTCTGAGTTCCCCTTGCATGAAATATTGCTTTCCATCCTTTGATTTTTTTCATCTGTGAGTTTCTTTTTGAATTACATGTGTTTCTTGTGTATTGCATATCTCTGAGTTTTGTTTCTTGATCCATTCTACCAGTGCTTGTCTTTTGATTGGGATATTGAGAGCATTCACATTGCAAGTTATTACTAAGAGGTACTGACTTATTCCTGTTGATACAGGAAAATAAAAACTCCCAACCTGAATGATATCTGGGGACGAGTTTGTGTTCTCTAAAATCAAAGAATGAATTTTAGGAACAACAGAGGTTAAGAGCAGAATATATTTATTGAGGGAAAGAAAAGAAAGCTTCTGTCCAGAGAGGGACAGAAGGGGGGCCCGAGTGGGTTACCCAAGACTCTGTCTTTTCTAAGGACTTTTATAGAGCAAAACCATGAGGTGAGGTGGGTCCAAGGTAGGGGAAAAACGGACAAAACTGTGGTCAGCCAATAAGAATTGTTCAGGTAAAATTGATTAAATTGGGATCAAATGGGGAAGCAAATCACATGAATACAGAACAGGGATTTTTCCTGTAAGGGGTTGGGTCAAAGACTCTTCAAGGTGATCACTACCTATTTAGAATATCAATCCCTGATGTCCATCCCTAGGGAGGTATAGTGGGTGCATTTGTTTTATCCTTTGTCTTAAAGTCTGGCCCACAGCAAATATGTATCTTTCATGTTGGCTCCTTAGAGGGCCTGGCCCTGTCTGACTGCCTATAATATTTCTATTTAACTCAGCTGCCTATAACACTGTCATTGCATTCTTTTCCAGTACTGATTTAGTTTTTTTGTTTTGTATTTTTTTTTCCTTTTTTCCCTTTTGCAGCTCATATCACCATTTATATCCATTCCTTTTGACCTGTTGACGCTGTCAGCTTCATTGTCTCTTTCTAGAACATCCTTGAGAAATTTTCATAATGCTCTTTTGTCATCATGAGTTTCTTGATGTGCTCCTTGTCATGGAAATACCTTATTTCACTGCAAATTTTGAAGGATAAGTTTTGCAGGATACATAAATTGAGGTTGGAAGTTGTTATCTTTTAGGGCTTGAAATGCTTCTCTCCAAGCCCTCCTGGCCTTTAAGGTTTGTGTAGAGAGGTCTGCTGTAATTCTAATGCAGTTACCTTTTATATGACTCAATGCCTTTCACTAACACTTTTAAGATTTTCATTCCAGTGTCTGGATCCCAACTCTTGGAGAGGATGAGTTGTTATTGCTTGTCACTTTGTCATTTTTCTAGAAGTCTACCCCACACCATGGTGTTTTTAGAAACCTGACTTTCTGTTGGGTGGCACTCAGCAGCAGCATTCACTGTAATTTTGATCATTCTTTGTAGAGAGATTCACGAAAGAGGACTTCCAGAACCACTTTAAAAGGTGGCAAGAATGATGGGATAAAAATGTTAAAATTGAGGGAATTTTAACTGGCATTAATGGGAATGTGTCTCTAACTGTAATGATAATTAAAAGTTTGACCATTTATTTTTCAAGCACCCCTTTTACATAAGGGTGAGACAAATTATTTTTTGTGTGAAGAATCTAATTGCCCCAGAGAGAAAAGTTACACTTAATTCTGTGGATAAAAGATAGGGAACATGGGTAGGATCAGCAAGATTATTGTTCACTAGTGGCTTCATTGTTGGAAGATAGGGAGATATATGGAGATCTTTGAAGCCATCACAGTAACCGGTCAGGAAGGAAGGAGGGCCTGCGGATTGATTAGGGATGAGAAGCAGGGATGGCAGAACTGCATTGGTGAAGAATATGGGGCTTTGGCATGCTCCCGTGGACTGGCTGGTAACTGTGGAGTTTCCAAAGAGAGGCTGGAGATAGAAATACAAGGGATACAAAAGCAAAAAGAGGTTCCAGGTAGAGCAGTGAGAGAGAATGTGACCCGGAGGTGAACTGTCAGTGCCAGTATGTATGGAAGAGGAGGAGACAAAGTTGTTTATGACGTGGGAGAGATTAGGGAATACAGACTACCCGACCCTGACACATATTTTACAGTCCTACAGAAAAGTAATGCTGAGGTAGGTGAACCATTTGCATAGACCGGTTTAGAGCTCACTAAGTTCTGCTATAGAAGGAAACTCTTTCGAGGAATTCAGCTGTAAGAGAAGTGGTCTTTTAGAGAATGAAAAGAGTTTGTTTTTTAATCTGAGGTAAAAATTAGAAATATATTGGGGGAGAAATTCCTTAAAGGGATCAATGGTAAATAAGCCTTGAAAAGGAATAAGACACATTTGTGCTTCCGTGGAGATAGGAGTGAAAGATGAAAGTGTAAAAAGGGATTAGTTCATTTTCTCCTAACAGTCTTGACCCACTTAATTTAGAGAAAGCAGATCAGTTGCTTCAAGTTATCAGACAAATGAAGGGAGAGGTTTTCAGTTATGTTTTAGTTAACACAACAGGCTCTTTTTCAGTGATAATGATTTGAGACAGGGCTGGTTCTTCATCCAAATATCCCCACCCAGATTTGTCAGTTTTCTTTCTCTCTCTCTCTGTTTCTCTCTCTGTTTCTACCTCCACCTCCCTAGTCTTTCCTTTTTTTTTTTTTTGGTGGTAGCATTCAGCTATTATACTATCCTATATGTTTTCTATAAACCGGAAACTGTATCTAAGCATGTTAGTTTCTAATTAAATATTTGGCCAGGAATAATCGAGTTTATGCAGTGTAGATAGGAAATTTGAGGATTCATGCCTAAGTGTTTCATCCTTCTCATTCAATTAGCAGGGTGAGGTCATAGCTCCCAAATGCAAAAGGATAGGGTAGTATGAATATTTGTACAGAGTTAGAAAAACAAAAAGTATCACCAAGTGCTGTGGCCTGCACAGCTAGAAGGCAACATGTGCCTTCCTGAAGGAAGTGAGGAAGGGGTGAACAGCCCAGTTTTTGCTGGGACCCTGCCACAGAATCCCCCTTAACATGCTTCCCTTATTTTTTTTCAGCAGCAGGAATGCAGTGGGGAGACAAGAATAGAAGGTGGTACTGGGGCCACAAAGTAAAAAGTTAGGCAGAGGTATGAAGAAAATCCATGTTTTCTTCTGCCTTCTCTGTCACTGTTAAAGTTATCACTTGTGACAGTCCCTTGGCAGTTTTCATCTGTCAGAGCAAGAGCCGGATGCTGCTTAGCAGTTCTGACGGAAGTTATATCATTTTTAAGATACTCCTATCATCTTATCCTTAGTTTGAAGGTTTGAAATCCCCTCATAGGTGAAACACATCTTAGAAAATACTGCCTGGTCCTGTAATACATATTGATACTTTCTCTCTTCACATTTATCTTGTTATTTGCCATCAGTCAGATATAAAATGATGGTTTATAAGGATGTTTAAGGGGAATTTAAGTTTCTTTGCAATTACATACCTCTTGAATTTATTATTTATTTTAAAAAGCATATTTGTTCTTTTTTTCCCCCTATAGCATCTTGTCTGGGGGAAAATATTGTAACTTGATGTTTTCACTTTCTTTCTGAAATGTCTGGAATTTATCAGTCTCTATTTATATATAGGCCTTCTAGAAGTATTTAAATGAGTAAATGAAAGAACAAGAATGCACATGTACCCCACATAAATGAAATTATTTTTGAGAAATATTACTACTAATAGCTTTTCAGTTCAAATATTTAAAACACAGAACGGTTATCAAGGAAATACAGTCATAGCGCAGTTGAAATGTAATCCTTAGGTGCTTACCTCATGACCCGGTGTGATGGTATGCACTGATGGTGCACACTGAGATAAGCACGCACTTCTCACCTCAGTATGTAAGTGACTTATGTGGAAATTACTGAAACACACAGCTACAGACAGTTGCTTGAAACTCCTCTCAGTGCTTAGATCTCATCCTGTTTGCAAGGAAATTATTTGAAGTCGCTGCTCATCTGTCTTTCCAGGGGAGTGGGTATCAGGGGTAACTCCTTAGACTTGTAAATTTAAGAGCTATTGGGTATTCAGATACTCTCTTAGCGCCCCATTCAGGAGATGCAGTGGCAGCAACACAGAAAAACGGGGACTTCTCCTTGGTCTCTGTCCTCACATAAGACTTTGGACACATGGAAAACAGGAACATAACCTCAGTGGTGTGTGTGTGTGTGTGTGTGACTGGTCCTTCACACTAAGCTACATCCCCAGTTGTTTCTTTCTTTTCTTTGTTCTGTTTTAGAGACAGTGTCTCACATATGGCCCAGGGTAGCCTTAAATTTGAAATCCTCCTGTCTCAGCTTCCCAAAGTAAAAATTGTATCTTTTAATGTTAGGATAAATTACAGTTTTTCAGCAACTTACATTCTATAGAAAAGCTATTTTTTGTGGCATTTAATTTAAAATATTCTTTAAAAACTTGAATTGAGGTCATAGATCCTCTAGCAGTTTAAATATATGTGGTATCACACTTACATGAGTGTGAGTCTCTTGACTATTTTGAGGTCTCATAATCTTTTGGCAAACATGATACATTTTAGTATACTTAATACTGATTTGTTCAATTTGTACCTTGTATCTTATGATACCAAGAAAAAACGCTTCATTTTTCAGTGCATGCTAGACTGTTGCTGAAATATGCTCATGACCTCTTCCAAATCTGATTATTTGAGGGCAGTGACATCAGCTGCACTGCTCTCTGAGACACCTGTTTGATAATCCTGACACCTTTGTCCAGGAAGCACTATCTCAAGATGATACTCTTTCCAAAGAGTTTAGCAGAGTTTTGGTCGTTCACACATCTAAAGATTGTGGGTTACTGTCTCCTTTTTATATATTGGGCACAATATTTGCAAGACTGTCGGAACCAATTTTGTCACATGTAATTCTTAATGATGTTTTGTTTTTTTTTTTTTTTGGTGGGGGGAGAAAATTGTAGACACCAGTGAGAATTTGTTGCTCTCCTACAATTCAGCTGTCAGATTATAATGAAAGCGAGTCCCAGTCCAGAACCTGCAATAAAAATGTATTAAACAGGCTGGCACAGTCCAGCTGCTCTTGTGAGCTTGGTGGAGTCCTCATTCTCTCTCCTTTTGGCTGATGAGATCAGAGCTTGCATGGCAGGTTCCCTCCAGCTGGATGACCTAGTACAATATCTCACTGCAGACAACAGGAATGACAGAAATAGAACCCTCCACCCGGTGGAGTGAGGGTAGTTGAGGGACCGGAGTCATTCACATCTTTAAAGGTTTAAGCTATTATTGCCGAGAAAGTGTGTTCTGTGCAGTGCGACATCAGTAATTACTGACTGCTAACCTATGATGAGGAAGAAAGCTGAGAGGAGCATCTTAGAAACCGTGTAGGCAGTTTACCATTGCTCCATGTATTCTGCTTCCTTCTCATTGTTTTTCTCCCCAGACCCCCAAATATTAGTTTACTGTAGGTTAGAAATAAAAATCCAATCTGTCACAATCCTGCTTTGAGAACTGTGGGACTAGGCTTATATGTTGCATGATTCTTTATCCTGTCCTGGAAAATGTTTCAGCCAGTCCATCTACCTTGACTGCCACAGATTTTGCCAATGAGATCCACTATCTACCACCTTTTTTGCTATTTGGTAACCACCATGGTTAGTAGTTAACCACTGCTTTCAAAAATGAAAACTTACTTCTATCATTTAATATGCTAATTAGCAAAGCTTCTGGTGTTGACCAAAGATAAAGAGTGACTCAAACATATGCAGTAATTGCCTCTGGAAGGTGACTTTTATGGTTAAATATTAGCTAAGAGCGACTTTCCTAGTGTTGTAGTCTAAACAGACAATTTATATTATATTCTCTACATTAAATTCTTTCAAAAATAAATTTATAAGTATTCCTACACAAAATTTTTGAAATTTAAAATGTAGATGTCATACTTGTAATTTTGGCACCCTCCTAAAAGGAATGAAAAGTTGTCATTGATGTTCTTCCATAAGCTGTGGAGGGCAAAAACTTTATCATAGTCGTGATTGTGCAATATGACACCAGCCTATTCTGGAGAAGGTGGCAGAGTCTGTAGTATATTGGAAAGAGTTCTGTGTTTGGAGTTTGGAACTGTAGGCACTAGCTAAGTGGCTCAGAGAAATTAATAGCCTCTTTCAACCATAACCTCTTTTTCCAACATGACTAATGACCTCTTTTTCTGACATGAATATGGTGCTACCTACTATATATGTAGCCTGGTATATTAACACATTTTTTCCTTAGAATTTCAGTGCCGCTATATCTTACACCAGTAGTAGTGAACCTTTTCGAGTTGAGTGCCCAAACTGCAATCCAGAACTCACTTATTTATCACAAAATGACAGTACTGCAATTAAACTGGAATACTGAGGTTTTAGTTGAGAAAAAACAACATTAGCATCTTTTTTCTTAAAAGAAAAACAGCATGTGTGCCATAAGTTTGCCGCCACTGTTATACTCTACCAACATTCTTCAAGGCCTTTCCCTCACTTAAGGTCTTCTCATTGTTTCTGGTACTTATCTGTGAATTTTCTGGAATTGCAGTAAGTTCCTGACTTACGAACATTCAGGTTGCGAACTTTTGCTCACATAGACAGACAGATCTCGCATCATGAACATTCATAGATGGGAACAGATCGTGGAAGTAGCTCATGTGTATTCCTTCCCATTTTACAGTGAGTATAAAAGTAAAAGTAGCTTATTTACAGTACTTTTGTGTGTGGGGGTTATGTTTTACATTTATTGTTTATTTGTATCAAAGGTGTAGAATACTCTCTTTGTGAAACTTATAACTAATCCCACTTACCAATGTTCTGGAAGGGAACACGTTCCTAAATTGCGAACTTACCGTATTCTGCAAGGTTAGGACTTTATTCGTTCATCATCAGTTCCTCAGTCTCCTGCTTTAACTTTGTACTTGTATGTGTATGTTTGACAAGCTTAAAAAACAACTCATGTTAGTCTCTCCTGTAGCTTTTAGTGCAGTGTCTTTCTCACTGTATCCATTCCATAAATGTTTGTTCAGTGACAGCAGGGTTATTTAAATGCAGAAAACTTTTCTGGCTAAATAGGAATATAGTTCTAATTACTTGTCTTGGTAGAGAGGATTGTTTTGTTGGAAAAAAACTACGTTAATTTGGCCTATGAATGAAGTGAAGCTTATCACAAATAATTAAATGTGTGAAACTGAAGTATTTATACTGGCAATGTTGAACTTGTTGGAACATTTTTACTCTTTTATTTAAAAATTAGTTGTCCTGAAATATGCAGCCTTTTGATGTCCTCAGTGGAGTCCCAGAGTTTTAAAATTTTCCTTTAAATATTAGAAAATGAAATTGAAAAGTAACGCTTCTTTGCCGTGCATCATGAATGTGCATCTGGGAAGGATCATTTACAGGAACGGTGGATGGCACTATTGGCTCAGACCTGTGGAGTGGTGATTATCCTTAAGTTTCAGAACTGCCAAAGGGTGGCTTAATAGACACCTTTATAGCAAGTGGCACACTTAATGAAGTTTAGACAGTGTTAGTGTCGGAATTCAGTGTTGCATTTTGTATATGTAATCATTTTGTATAAACTTTGAAATGGATATATATAGCTTTCTTTTTCACTTGGGTAAGCAATTGCCAATTTAAAAAAATCATTTCAGATTGTAGCATGGTATAGGAAGGACTCTATTGCCCTGCCTAAAAAGTGCATCTTGTTTATAACTGTTCTGACACAACTATTTAGATTGAAGAAGGGACTTTGAATTTGAATTAAAATAGCGAAGGTACACCATTATAAAAACTCCACTATAAATATACTGTACTCGAGTGGAATGGTTAACACCATTTCTTCATGGTGATTCATATATGACTATGACAATTTCGAGGTCCTCTCACAGGTTAGAAAGTATATTACATTTGTGATTTTTTTAAAAGAAAGTTTATTTCTTATGTAACGTTCTTTGTTTGCTCTTTAAGGAACCTGAAGAGTTCTAAATTTGGACATTTATTATACAAATATAGTTGAACATTTATTAAGTATGAAGGATAGGAAGAAACATTTGGTATCTACCCTTGAGAATCCCACATAAACAGGGGTGATGCAGGCATTAAAACTTAAGTTAGAATATAACATTGTAAGTACAATAATCTAAAAGTGAATGAAGCTATTTTAAAGGGACCATGGTGAGTGTGAGAGAGCGTCCATGGGAAGTAATACTTTAAGTTCTTCTATTAAAATTTGTCTCCTAGGTGGATTTAAAGGCAGTTTAAACAGAGTGAAAAACAAAACAAAACAAGACCCCACCCTCATGAAGGGTATAGAAGTGGGAAAGGCCATGTCTGGCCCAGAGAACGTCAGGGGTCAGTGAGGGGATGATGAGGGTCAGGATGCAAAGACAGCTGGGGATGGTTTGGCTTCATCATTTCATTATGTGCTATGTGACATTGTGTATCTTACTCGACCCCTTCGTGGGTTTCAGTTTTTTCATCTGTAAAATGGGATTAATAGCAGTGTTGTGAGAATGGAAAGAGATCATGTGTTTAAAGTAATTAGCACAATGCCTAGCATATAGTATCTGGTCAATATAGTGAATTTATTGAACATATATATTCCAAGTATATATTTAATATATATTCAATATATTGAATTCAAGATACATATTCATTACAGAGGCAAGTGTGTGAAGACATAACTTGGGCTTAGATCACAGTTTACCTAATGTCAGAGTGCTGGTAAGTGGCAGTGTTGTGGCTTGCTCTACACTATCTGACTGGTTATTTTCTAATGAATTACAAGCTCACTGGCTTTTCTACTCATGGACTGGTATTGTAGTTGCTTAGTTAATTGGAAGGAAAGCCAGTTAGAGCAACAGCTTGAGTTTAATTTATAAGGTTGACTGTTAGATCTGAGAAAGATGCTATGGGCAGCAGGGTTTTACAGAAAGAATGAGAACATGGGCAAATGTGGTGAATTAATCAAATAAAAGGAGACAGGTTAAAGTCTTCTGTGTATTTACACTATATTATATCAGACATCTATTAAGGTGCATTAGTTCACCCAATGGAGTGGATTTGAGTTTCTGCTTATGATGAGTTTTAAAGTACAGGCCTCCCAAATCGTGCAGGTTTGGAGACAGAGGACTACTACACTTTCTTTTCCTGTCTTTTTTTTTTTTAACCTCAACTTCAACTGGGCTGTGTGGACGTGAGTTACCATTGGGAGGGTTCAGTAGGCCTGGGTGATCGGATGTACCCAGAGAGCCACTGTCTGTCAATTTCCTCTTGCTTCAAGAAAACTACTTTTCCAGTCTGAACAGGAAGGGAAAAATTCCCCTCATTTGTGGAGCCCAACTCTAATTATGCATAATTGGATACACATGAGATTGTTGGAGTTCTGTCAGTTTTCTGTAATACAAGAATAATACATACCCCACTTTAGTTTTGAAGCCTCTCCGCTTTTATTTTACTATATCTCAGCATGGTAGCACCAATTGTTTTATTTTTTTCTAACCCTGACAAAGCAGAATGTTTTGTTTGGCTTTTTAAAAAGGCAATAGTGCATGTAGTTAAGACCTCATTTACTTTATCTGATGAAATAGTCTCTGAAGAATGTCTGTTTTTCTATAAATCCGCTAAGGAAACTGGGTTTAAGACAAGGTCATTTTTAAAAATCTTGATCTTAGCTTTTAAACACTGTACATAGCTTTGTGATATGTAATGTATATATTTTTGCAATATTTAAAGGCTGAATTTTATGTATTAATTTTGAGATAATATGGACTTAGTAAAAGCTCTTTACCTTATAAAATGCCTTTTATGTATAGTTGCTCTTGAGGAAAATGTAAACTGTCTGAAATGTGCTGTTTTAGTCTGTCTTCTACTTCCCTTTTCCCAGTTCTGTTGTTTTCCCTGTCATACATCTGTAGAAGTTTGTAAGAACAAGGAGTACAGGAATGGATTTATGTTCAAAGGACCGTTATTAGTCTCCTAGAACCAGAAGGTGTCCCTGATAAAGACTGGGCATCTGCTTTATTCATTCATCTCTTCACATATTTAATTTTCTTTACTCATTTACTTTCTTTTTCTATAAACATTACAGAACAATCTATATGTACCAGTTACAGTACTGAGTGCAATAAAGAAAGAAGACCTACTTAACATACTATTCTGAAGAGACTTACTGACTAATGTTTTAGTTAAGTGGTAAATAATTGCATTTTATCTTTGTGAAATATGATAGTGTTTTATTTTTCTATTGGCAGGGGTTAAAGTACTCTACCTAGAATTATCAGAGACACGGAGAATGTATAAAATGAAACTTTTGTGACAGAAATGGACTTGTATGGTCATAGTGCACAGCATGTGTGTCATGGTAACTTGTAGTATTGTTTTTAGTAATTGACTGCTGTAGTGAGTTTATTATTATATCTTATTCTTACTAAGCAATTCAGTCAGCCCATGATCCTTTACTCCAGAAAGAATGGCCATCATGGAGAAATCAAATGATAACAAATGCTGGTATGTCTATGATGAAAAAGGAGTCTGCCTTCATTGCTGGAAGGAATGTAAAGTAGTACAACTGTGTATTTTGGAAGTAAGTATGGAGATTTCTCAAAAAAAAAAAAAAAAAATGGAACTTCCATTTGTCTCTGCTATTCCTCTTGTAGTTATCTTCCCCAAAGAGTAAAGACATCATATTATAGTGATACATGCTTAACCATGTTTACAGGAGCACAATTCATAATAGCTAAATCTTGGTGGAAGCAGCCCATATGTCCATCAACAGATAAACAGATAAAGAAAATGTGATATCTATACATGATGGAATACTATGTGGATGTAAAGCAGGATAAATTTGAGACATTTGTAAGAAAACGGTTGCACCTTGAAAACGTAATGTTGAGTAAAATAAATCAGACACACAAGCTTAAATGTTGCATGGTTTCTTTCATATGAGAAATCTAAAGTACAGATAGAGTGAGGAGCAAAATAAAAGATTGATAAAAGGAAGTGGGGGATAAATCTTTGCAAATGGAAAGGGAACCAAGAGATTGGAGATGGAAGTGGGTGTAAAAAGATTTAAGATGTATCATGTACAGGTACCAGCTACCCACAATGAATGCAATTATTTTATGTCACAAACATGAACTAAAAAATATAATAACAATGGAAATGGAGGAAGGAGATCTAGAGACAGATGGAGGCAGGAGGGCAGGAATGGGAAGGAGAATTAAAAAAAATCAAGATACATTAAGTACATGTACCTCCTCCCTAAGATGATGTGAACATCATGTATTGCAACCATGTGCTAATAAAAACAGAAAAGGTTAACTCTGTGCTTGTTCTAGCAAAATAAATACCTCTAAACTGGGTGTGGTGGTGCACATCTATAATCCCAGAACTCTGGGAGGCTGAGGCAGGAGTATTACATGTTTGATCCCAGCCTGGGCAATTTAGCAAGACCCTGTCTCAGAATTAAAAAAAAAAAAAAAAAAAAATCTAAGGATGTATCTCAGTGTGAAGACTCTGGGTTCAGTCCCTGCTATCACAAAAACAAAAACAAAAAAGCCTTTAATTTCACTTACAAAGATTGAAATTATTAAAGTTCTTTTATGCTTATTTGAACTTCTCCTCCTTTTTATTTCTACTGGTGAGTTTCTTTTTCCCTCATTTTTCTAACTTTATTCTCAATTACATACGAAGGAAGAAGCAAAGCAAGAAAAACACAAGGTGTCAGTAACAGCACTGATGTTCACACACTGAACGCATCTCAGGAAAAAATGCCTATCTGCAGGGGCTCTGGAGAGTGAGAGGCTGAGACTGCGCTGCTGCAGAAAGCAAATGTTACTGTTTCTGGGACGCCCAACAGTGGCTGCTTAAGGGCTGGCATAATGGGAGTCTTCTAAGTGTGTTGACTTGCACTCACGTATTTTGCTTTTTAGTTATTTTTTAAATGATTTGATTTTCTTAATTTTACTGGAGCTTTGTTGTCCATATATTCTATTTGGAATGCAGCTAACATATTTCATACTCCATTAGCTTTAAATTCTTAATGACAGATTTTCAAAGATGAGTGGTGGAGGGAAGAGAATAATGTAGACGCTTCAGGGTTTGGTTTTTTAATGCTTACTGTGATCATCCTATTTTTGTAGGCCCTACTTCAGAATCCAACTGAGACTAGGGCTCATACATAGAATATGTTCCTGACATACTTCAAAATGCTTACTTAAAGCAGCTTTGGTATGTCTTGCCTAATTTCTTAATTTCCTTATCCCACTACTGCTTTGCTTATATACATATCTTAAAGGTTGCTAAGTTTGGAAACTTCTAGATCCTCTACAACTTTGTGATTGATCTTTTATATTTGTATTTCCTGTTCTCTTAAAGTTTCTTTAAACTACTGCTTTGTTTCCTTCTCATTTTTCCATCTTCTTTATTTCCACCATTTTCCTTTTAAATCCACACTTTGAACTTTTATATCATTATGATGCTTTCTTTAAAACCTTATTTTGGTGTAGTAGATGAGAAAGAACTGGGGGGGGGTTTAAATATTTCTACTGTAAATGTGTGGATTTTTGGTTCTTCCTTTGTAACATTTCCTTGGCAAGTGTTTGGATAGACAGCAGAGTAATGTGATAGTTAACATAGAGAGCAGCAGTTTGATTTGAACTATTTATTAATGGGTTATAATGCTTAAGATCTTCTGCCAACTAATGAGAATGGTCTGGGTCCTATTTTATAAGGGATGGAAACAAATCCCTTTTAATTAGGGATAGACTTTACACAATATTTAATAAGTTCCTTTGTTATTTGTAGCCCCATGGCCAAATACCCACTGCCCACACACCTTCTTAGTACAAATCTTTTCTTGGTTAATTAAAAATCCTTTTGGCAGGTCGTATATTCATAGACTGTTAGAGCCAGAAAGGATTTTAGAGATTTAAAAATCTTTTCACAGATGATGAACCTGAAACCCAGAGGACCCAACAGCCCTAGTTTAGTGTCCCACAAATTGCACTCACTTTTGTAAAATAAGGTTCATGACAAAGAGAAGGCGGTTACTCTTCCATATTGTTCACCTTTACCTTTAGGGATTTAGCAATTGGTGGATAGATTAGAACCTTTTATGATTGCAGGACATTATAAAAATGTTGTTTCATGTTAGTTTGTATTGAGTATACATCAAATAGTAGGAATTGGTGTCACTATAGCCAGTAATGTTTGGTGAATGCACAGATAAAACAGTGAGATTATCTCTCTGTGAAGTGCATTGGATTACATGAGATAAAGAGGCTCTTAAGACTTTTATTCTTTAGTGGTGTGTCTTCACGAAAATCTCAGACTTTGCCCTGATCATTATTTTCCTTTTCCATGTATATTTTTAGTCCTTCTGTTCATCTTCCTTTTAGTCCTATAGGTGCATGTGCATGTGTGTACTTATATCTCTAACACTTCTTAATGACTAGCATGTGGAAACTCTCAGTAAAAAAGTTTTTCTCAGTTTCCAAATGTCCGTAGTATGTTTTCATTCTAAAACTCTGTTGATGTTTTCTAAGTGTTGACCATCTATATTCCAGCCTTGCTCAGTTTCTGTTCCTGAGAACTAAGCGTAATGTTATACCCGAGTGAATACTCTAAGGCATTCACTGCTTGTAGTGAGTTACCTTTTCTTCTGGTACTCTGAAATGGTGATAGCTTTCTACCATTCTTGGGGAGATCATCTATTTCTCTTGGAACACTGGTAGAGAAAGACTGATTTATTCACTTCCGTAAGCATTCTTGATACCCATCTTAAGTCTTACTTTTCTAAGAAATGCCATCATGATTGACTTTATTTTAATCTTAACTCTTTTTTTTTTTTTTGCATCACATTTCCTTACGGTATATAGACTTAGTTTTTACTAAGGAGTTGTTAGATTATGTTGTAGTGAATAGATTATCAGTAAATACTTGGTTTACTCTTTGAAAAGCAACAGAAGGACTAAGTGTATAATATATTTCTCATGTTACTGTGTCTTTTTTATGCAAGTCACATACTATTGGAATGTTTTTCTGATCATTGGTCGGGTGGGTTTGCATGCAGGACATGCTGAGTCCATAATAACACAAGTTCAAAGGGCAAAGAAAGGAGACTGGAATTAGTAGCTTGAGTGTTATTACCAGTGACTGGTCACTACAACTGACCCTGAAGACTCAGCTCAGTGTTTAGGCATAGCTTCTTAGGCCGGTAACTTTCTCAGTTCTTTTTCAAAAGAAGTCAGCATTGGGGCTGGGGATTTAGCTCAGCGGCAAAGTGCCTGCCTGGCAAGCGCAAGGTCGTGAGTTCGGTTCCTGGTACTGGAGAAAAAAACCAAAAAAAAAAAGCAAAACAAAAGAAGTCAGCATTACATTTGCCAGGGCCCTGTTACAGGTATATGAAGAAATTAAACTGCACCTATTCACTGGTGACATGATTGACTACATAATAATCTATGGAATCAGTTGGACATGATGTTGTACACATGTAATCCCAGATTCTCAGGAGGCTGAGGCAAGTGGATTGCAAATTTGAAGTCAGACTGGATAACTTAGATCCTGTTTCAAAATAAAAATTTAATTAAAAGGGGCTGGAACTTTAGCTTAGTGGCAGAATGTTTCCCTGGCATGCTCGAGGCCCTGGGTTCAATCTCCAGCACCAGAAACAAACAAGCATAACAAGAAAGAAAGAAAGAAAGAAAGAAAGAAAGAAAGAAAGAAAGAAAGAAAGAAAGAAAGAAAAAGACAGACAGAAAGAAAGAAAATCTTGTAGAATCCATGATAAAACTCTTAGAACTAGGTACATTTAGCAAGGATACAATGTAAAGTAAGAAAACCAATCATATTTGTATATATTAGCAATGTACAATTGGTAACTGAAAGTAAAATTTTTTTGGTTGTACATAGTTGTTCCAGGAAGAATCAGATACTTAGATATAAATCTAAGAAGTCATTCGTGATGGTTAATCTTGATTGCCACCCTGACTGACTTGAGATGCCTAGGATGTTAGTAACGCACACTTCCATGCATGTCTGGATAAGTTTTGGGGTTGTGACCTTGGGAACTATATCTGGTTTCTAGCCCCTTTTTCTCAAGTGTTCTTTACTTGATCTCTGCTTCTTGAATGCTGTTAGTTAAGTAGTTTTCCTCCCTCTTGCTCTTCTGCTATGTTTCTACCTTGCAGCCAGCTGACCATGGACTGAAACCTCTGAAACCATGAACTATAAAAGAAGCTTCTCTTCTTTTTAAGTTGTGGATGTCAGATACTATTTTGCCCCAACATCAGGAAAGCTGACTGATACATCCTGTATAAGATATATATTTTGAAACTTATACAACAGAAGAAATCAAACACCTAAATAGACCATATAGTGTTTGTTTGTGCATTAGAGAACTCAATTTTTCTCCATACAAGTATAGATTAATTGCAGTATAAGTTCTAGTAGGACATTTCTTGAGGAAATAGACAAGCTGATTCTAAAGTTACTTGGAAAGGCAAAAGACGATTATTTTAAAGAATTCCAACAAAGAACAAAGTTATAGGAGTCACACTTTCCTATTTTAAGACTTATTTTAAAGTAGCACCAATCAAGATAGTATAGTGTTAGTGCAAGTACAAATATGATCCGTCAAAAACCACAACAGAGTCCAGAAATAACCCTACCCAGATATGGGCAGCTATTTTTGACAAGGTGCACCAGTCCCTTCAAGGGTTAAAGCAGTGATTTCATTGTGGTGGAATAATTGGATATTGACATACAAAAAGAGAGAAAAATCACTTTTGATCTTAAATTCCTATCTGTACAAGAAGAACTACATTATCAAAATACAAAAGCCCCAGTGAAATCATATAGGAAACTATAAAATGTGTAAACTGTAAAATGATTTAGAATAAGTCATAACAGCATTTTTTCAAATTGTGGTTAGGCAAAGAGTTCTTAGACACACCATCCTAGGAAAGGACAGAATATGGACTCCATCAAAATTAACAAGTTTTGCTCTCTAAATGACACTGTTAGGAGAAAGGCAAGCTACAGGTTGGGGGAACATGTTTGCAAAGCCATAACCAGCATAGGATTTGTATTCAAAATGTATAATGAACTTTCAAAACAAATTATCACTCAGTAAAAAAGAACAAGGGAAAGATTTGGACAGACAGTACTCAAAGGAAATATACGAATAGCAAATAGGCACTTGTTTATGTTTTTTAATGGTACCAGGAATTGAACTTAGAAGCTTCACATTGAGCTATATTCCTAGCCCTTTTTACTTATTTTTTAATTTTGAGATGAGTTCTCACTAAATTGTTCTGGCTGGTCTCAAACGTGCAGTCCTCCTGCCACGATCTCTCAGAGTGCTGGGATTACAGGTATGTGCCACCTTGCCCATTTTTTTTGTTGTTTGTTTTTTTTTAAACATCCTTACCATCAGGGATACTAAAACTCTTTTGTTAGATTGGTAGAAGTAAAAAATGATTGATAGTAGCAGGTGCTGGTGTGGGTCAGTTAGAACTCTCATATAGATGGCAAGGAGTCCTAAGGATATAACCATTTTGGAAAACACCACTTTCTTTAAAACATTAAACAAATATTTAACCTATGATCAACATTTTACTTTTGGATATAAGGAAGGAAAACAACACAATAGCATGTATAAAGATGGTCATACTATAGTAGCTCCCTTCCTCATTTCCCCAAGCTAAAAACAATTCATATCCTACAGGGGCTGGGCAGTTAAATTGACTGTTATATCTGTTCAATTGAATACTGTTATGCAACAAGAAGAAATGAATGATTTATGGCTTTGGCATCTTGAATGAATCTCGAAAGCCTTATAGGAGTGAGGAAGCTAATCATAAAGGTTATGTGCTATATAGTTTATTTACATATAGACATGCTCTAAATGATGAGACTGTAGCAATGGAAAAGAGAGGGATGGTTTCCTGTCATTAGAAGTGCAGGGGAAAGAGCAGAGAGTATGCCAAAAATGGGTTCTCACGAGGGAGTTTTGGAGTACCAGAACTCTTCTGCAGTTTGCCTTGAGTACTGGTTATGCATCCATACATATAGGCTAAGTTTATAAAACTGTACTCCCTCTAAAAATCAGTTTCACTATGACAGTTTTAAAAAATTACTGATCTTGCCAAGAAGAAAGAATACATATGTACATTAACAGGCTTTGGTGGGGCAGATTGATTGAATTTCATGTAAAAAGAGTTTGCACCTTATTTGTAAAGGAAGCAAAGTTGCCTGGACTGAGGAGACAAATTTGGGCCTATGTATTCAAGATGAGCTGAGCTTTGGACCAGTTGCTAAAGGCAAATGAAGCACTACTGAATTGTCCTGACTAGTGCATGGAATATTGTCACCTCTAGGTAACAGGAAAAGAATAAGAAAACAGTTAAATGCCAAGACTATGTCATGATTTGATTTATTAAATAAAACAATTTAAATTACTTTATGTCATTTCCCACTAAAGAAAACACTCTTTTACTTTGGAAATTTGGTAATTTCTCTTTGGTAATTCTTGCCACTCTCTATTTATTGATCAAAGACAACTTTCAGAAGTGTTCCGTTGCTGGTGGAAGTGTAGGAGGATAGGGTGGAATCCTAGGTTAGAACAAAAATGTCAGGGTCACAGAATAAGTGATTGGGGCTATAAATGGGCCAGTGTGTGCACGCCATCTCAGCCTTTATGCATGTGTGCCCACCAACCTTTCAATTCTGTTTGGTAATTTTGGGTAAAGAGACAAAGAATTATTCCTTTGAAATTTGAATTTGTAAACACTGTAAAATAAAAGTGTAAATGTCTATGGACTCTGAGAATAACTGTTTAAATTTAGCCCTTCTATCTGAGTGAATTTACAACCCTAAGCAGGTCCTCTTTTCAACATTTAATCATCATACCCGCATATTTGGAAGAATTATCTTTCTGAGAGTGATGTTTTCACATATATTTGTATACGTTTATATATGAAACACTTCTCAAACCATCATACTTAGATTCTTTAATTTTTTGATACTTCACAGGAATTTTTAATGTTTTTATTATGTGATTGTTTTGTTTGAACTTTACTCCTAAAAAATTTCGTATGTTCATCCATCACCATAATGTCTTCCTTGGAATTTACAGGAAGGAAAAATCAGAGAAAAAGGGAAGGGAGGTAGAAGAGTGAAAGCTAGAGCTCATTTTGCTTTTCTTAGCTCTTTGTGTGTGTGTGTGTGTGTGTGTGTGTGTGTGTGTGTGTGGAGTCTCCAGGTCTTTGTGTCTGGGACTCTTAGGCAGACATAAAGGCAGACATATTATTGGCATACGGTAGGTACTTAGGAGGTAAAATGTATTTGACTGTTCTGAATTACCTAGTTTCACAAAATTCTCTTCCCATGTATCACTCAGAATTCAGTTAATGCTCTGAATGATTATACAAGAAAAAGAATGGAAGAGTCAGTGAATTATCTTCACAGGTAATTCAGCCCAACAGATTTATCAACAGGGAGTTAACTGATGTCATCCTCATAAATACCATGTTGTGTAATATACCTGGATCTATGGATGCATTTCAGTTAGTGATTTTTTTGGAACCGGGAATCAAACTCAGAACCTCACGCTTGCCAGCAGGTGCTGTGTCACTGAGCTATATCCCTGGCCTCCTCGGTTAGTGATTTTTCACCACTTTTAATTTATATCTAATGACTGCTGTGGACCCTCTCATCACAAAAAAGGGACACATATAATGTTTAAACTGCTATACATTTTGATGGGGAATGTAGAGTCTTTAAAACCATATGTATATCCTTTGGGATTCAAGGACCCATCAAAAAATCCTCTACCCCAGGAGGTGATATTTGTGATTTCCTTCCTCCTCTACCCATTCCCTGATTGCTTTGGCCAGATTTCTGAACCCAGGGATTACCTATTACCTAAACTTCTGCAGGTTCTGTTTGCTGGGTGGGCCTGCCTTTAAAGGGTTGTTACGGTTTCCTGTTAATGTTCACCATTAGCCATAGTAACTCAAAGAGGTGCAGAATAGAGTTAGCAGATTCTTACTGCCTTTAGCATCGTTGTCCCTGTGATGGGGAGTCTCATGTCCCTTTTTCACTTCCCTAGAGTCATCACATGGTGGTCTCATCTATCAGTATAGCAGACATATTATCAAGACCCCCCCGTTGAGTGATCCTTCATAGGTATTAACTGTTCTAGTTCAGAATCACAAGGTGTTTAATAAAATAATTAACTAAAGTGGGTCATTGTCAGGTATAATTATGAAAAACACAACCCTGCTGATATCTTTGGGCATTCACATCTTTAATCTGGCAGTGAATAGGGAGAGTTTATACCATAGCCTGTAAAATCAGCCTTTGGACTTATAAATGATACCAGGCACAGTTGCTTATATTTTTCCCAAAAATTTATTTGGAAAAATTTCAAAAAGCAAAAATGAAAGAATTTTACAGTGAATATCTATCAGGGACCTGGCCAAGATCCCCAACTGCCCGTGTGAGGGGAACTGCAAAAGGATGAAATAAGAAATGGAGACAAATTTAGTAATGCATGAAGGCTGGAAAGTCAATGCCTCAGGATGGACAGAGACCAAGACACTCTGAGCCAGCTACTATTTATTGGGTGTATGCAGTGATAGGAGCTAGCGGAAGACTCAGGCAGAAGACTCAGAGGTCGATGACTCAGGAGGCAATGGACAATCCTGGGATGACTCCAGAGGGTGGAGATGATCTTAGGCTAAGAAGGATTTTTTTTTTTCATTTTTTAATAACAAAAACAAATACATAAATAAAACAGCATAGAGAACAGTAAAAATGATACAGAATTTCAAAACAAGGTGGTAGGATATTAACAATGGTTGTTACATTACATAATGTTATATTCAAAGTAATTGCTTAGATAACCAGGTATTGGCCTGTAAGGTTGATCTAATAATTACACATGATCTTTCCTGGAGAGTTTTTTAATTTTAGTGGTTTTAGTTTAGTCTTAGTGGGTGGGAGAGGATGGCCCATCCCTAAAGAGTTAATGGGAAATCTCAAAAGGATGATACCAATAATCCCAAACCTCCATTTATCCCTTAGGGAGGTGTGCAAAATTAGCCATTGTGAGTTTGTGATCCCCAACAAATACCTGCACACCCACCATGAAGATCCTATTATTAACATTTTATTGTACCTGTTTTTATCATGTACTTGTTGATCCATCCATTTCTGTCCATCCTCCAATCCATCTTCTTTTTGTAATTCATTTTAAATTGTAGATATCAGAGCCCTTTGATCTAAGTAAGTACTCTGTCAGACATGATATCATTGACTGGCATTCAGTATTTGAGTTTTTGTATGAAATTTAGAGACAGTGGAATGCATAAATCTTAGGAGTATGTTGCTGAGGTTTCACAAATGCATATAGCCATGCAGTGCACATCTGTTCAATTAAAACTCTGAGGAAGATACTTCTCAAATAATATTCATAGCTGAAATACAGCACCAGCCCTTTCTGTGAGGAAGCATTGGTAAATGGTCTGTGGTAAAAAAAAAAAAAAGCTCCTCCCCCTCTGCCTCGTTCTTTCTCTCCCCCTTCCGTGGAATAACAAATTATTTTAGCCAGTTTTTAAGTGCCCTAGTTAAATACTTTAAGGATTTTTAACCATGCTGGTACACAATATGCTTGATAAAGTAGTATTTTCTTCAAAGATGTGTTTCCTTAGCATTTGCAATATTTGCTATTGATTCTGAGTTTTTTCCTTTAGCAAATCACTTATCTTCATGTTACTTTCTAAAATTCTGAAGTTACATATATGTCCTCACCTTATTCATTCAAAAACGTGTAACACCTTCTCGTGTATTTTCAACCTTTGTTATATTGTTTTATTAGGCCAATAAAAATTTTAGATGTTCTGGAAATAACTATTAATTTCATTCCGGAGATTACAAATGTGACTCAAGGTTGGATTTAAGGTTGATTTAAAATACTTTGAGTCAAGGGATTTACAAGTAATTCAGTAGAAAGTTTTTTGAGGGTTACTTCTTAATTGTGGATGCATTTCTCAAAGCCCGGAAAAGCTGTTGTAAACATATTTTTCTGCTGAAGGCCAGTGGGTGGGTGGAAATTGGAAGCTTTTAATATCATTGACTTCTTTGTATCAACATTAAACAGTTTAATTGGGTAGCATGAAGGGAAAGGGCCCTACTGAAAGTATTTTAAAATTTTTTTTGAGACAAGGTCTTGCTATGTAGTTCAAAATGGCCTTGAACTCACCATGTAACCTAAGTTGGCCTCAAACTCTTGGCAGTCCTCCTGCATTTAACCCCCCAAGTGCTGGATTACAGATGTGCAACACCACGCCCAGGAAGAACATGTTTTCTAAAATGCACGGCAGGCATCCTAAAGTGTGGTCTTGTCAGAGGCCAGGGTTATTGAGTGTGGTATAATGGACTTGACCTACAAAGAATTAATAGAGGGGCTAGGAATATAGCTCAGTGGCACAGCGCCTGTCTAGCAAGAGCAAGGTCCTGAGTTCGATTCCTGGTACCAAAAAAAAAGAAGCATTAATAGAGTCTACACTTTATCTGAAGTTATTGAAGAATCTGAAGGCAAAGTTGTCATTTCTCAAGTGTGTGTGCCTTAAATTGTGAGAAATCCCTCACTTAATATTTGCTTGGGTATAGATATAAATTTGGGATGGAATTCCAGAGAGTGTTCAAAAGAAAAGTATCAGCAAGACAGCTAACTCAATGTGGGAGAAAAGTCCTATGCAGGCTTCCACCCACTCTTTCCCTCTTATACCTGATACTCATAAATGCTGGACTTTTTATCTCTCAGAGCATATTAACGCCCTTATGGATGCCCTTAGCCTGCCCTTGATTATCTGATCAACTGGATTCATCTTTCAAAACTTGCTCTAATGTCAACTTTTAAACCAGTTTCCTCCCATCATGCTCAAGAAAGAGTTGACCAGAAAGAAATATAACTACTTGGCAAGGCATGTTCCTGCTGTGTATGGGATTGAGAATAGGGTTAGACGTACTTGGGTTATTTTTCCTCTATGACAGGAAGAAAGGGATGGAGGAATTTTAAGTTTGCAGAAAGAAAATGAAATCTGAAGTTTAGATCTTTGAATAAAAATATCTAAGATTTTGAAAATTATTTTCTATTCATATCTTTGCATTCTTTTCAATCTTCAAATGTAACTATATTGTGCCATTTTGTAATGACATTCAAAAATATTTTTATAAGTTTAGGAATTGTAGTACAGGTTGCATATCACCTATCCAAACAGCTTGGAACCAAAAAATGCTAAAGATTTTGAATGTTTTTGGACCATGAAATACTTGCATATATATAGTGAGATATCTTAGAGATGGAACCCATGTCCAAACATGAAATTCATTTATGCTTCTTTTTAACCTTATTATACATTTAGTTTGAAGGTAACTGTATACAATATTTTAAATAATTTTATGCATAAAACAAAGTTTTATGCTGTGGGATTTTCTGCTTATAATATCATGTCGTCCCTTGAAGAGTTTTAGATTTTGGAGTATTTCAGGTTTGGGACTTTGGATTTGGAAGCTCCACATGTATAGTCATTCAGCAAAAATATCCTAAGTGCATACTGTGTACCAGTTACAATGGTAGGTGTTAGGGTACCGTGAGAGAATAAAGAGTTGTGAATTTTAAAAATTGAGGAAGTAATAATAGCACAAACAATTTGAGACAATGGAAGGAGTGTGGCAAGAGCACGTGACCTTTAGGTGAAGGGTTGGAAAACTCCAGCCTGGAGGTCAAATCTAGCTGCCACCTTTGTTAGTACAGTTCATGATCTAGTGAGTTTTACATTTTTAAACAGCTAGGCAAAGAAATAAAAAAGAATAATTTGTGGCCCATGACAATCATGTAGAATTCAAGTTTCAGTATTCATAGATAGTATGTTATTAGGAAAGAGCCACACTCACTCATTTTTAAGTTGTGTTCAGCTGCTTTTGTGCTTTAGTGGCAGAGTTGAGCAGCAGCCAAGAGAGCAATGTGGTTGCTGTACAGGCAAGAGTTTGTGGGACCAGCCTGATACGGCCATCTTGAGGGGGCTGAGAATGTATGGAGTAGGGCTGCTTCTCCTCCCAGCAGTGAAATGCGCTATCACGCATTTTGGGCTGGTCACAGAGGCACAATGATTACCCACACCTATCTAAATGGCAGACTTCTAGAAGAAAAGCTAGTAGTATAAGCAGGCAAAATGGTTTTATCAAATTAAGACACACTAAAGATCCAAGTTCCCAGATACCACCCAAGAATCAACTCTACTCACAGTATTCCCAATTCATAGGAAATCAATAGTCCAAAAAATAGACAATTTACAATAGAAAGTACATTTTCAGCACAATTTCTTCATCAAAGTAAAAAACAAGGATCTGGAGTTGAACTTCAGTATTTGAGTGTGTGCTTAGCATGGGAAAGGCTCTACGTTCTGTCCCTAGTACTGCCAGAAAAAAGGTACAGTGGACCCTTGAATTATTACCACCTCACATATGAATAGCTTGGGTTGCATCTGGAATTTTAGGTTTAACTTACAATCAACGTCTTGAGTTATGACCTGAATGCCAGCTGCTTGTGTGGTTGTAAACAAAGACTTATGTTGCCAGGAAAGCATATGCAAGCATCATCTAAGCCTAGATGAGCACATTTGTGGATGTTATTTCAGTCAGTGTTTTATAGAATCACTATGATTATTGTTAGCAAAATGAACCCAAAAAGTTAGAAAAGAAACTAAGGAAGGGAAGGTAAAGAAAGCAATCACAATAAAAAAAAAAAGAAGGAAATTATGGAGAAATATGAGAGTGGCTTTCATGTGACTCATCTCATTAATATGTATAGCTTATCAAAATCCACTGTCTTGATAATCTTACAGAGAAAAGATTTGTATAAGGAAGCTAGTGTTGCTAAAGGTGTTACTCAAATTAGTAAGTCATGATCAACAGTGTCAGATGAGGTAGAAAGGCTAATATTAGTGTGGATAAAAATGGAAGGAAGATGGCAGGTTATAACCTGATTCTATAATTTGTGAAAAAGCTAGGGCTATAAATGCAGATCTTATAAAGGAAAATCCATCAGCGAGTGATAATGGTGAAACATTTCTTGCTAGTAAGGGGGGTTTCACAATTTTAAAGTGAGAACTGGGATTCATAGCGTAACTAGGAATGGTGAGGCAGCCAGTGCTAATAAAAGGGATGCTGAAAATTGCATATACCACTTTGAAACCATGACACAGAGAAATGGCTTTTGCTCTCATCAAGTTTTCAACTGTGATGCAACTAGCCTTTTCTGGAAGAAAATGCCCAGGAGAACATACATTACCCAGGAAGAGAAGAAAATGCTAGGCCTCAAGCCTATGAAGGATAGGTTAACCTTACTGCTATGTGCCAATGCAAGTGGTGACCTCAAGATAAAGCCTCTTTTAGTTTGTCATTCTGAGACCCCTAGAGTGTTCAGAAAACATAAAATCATGAAGAATAGGCTAGGGGTCCGGTGGAAATCTAATGTAAAACCCTGGGTAACAAAAGTACTTTTTTTTTGAGTGGATCAGGGAGGCTTTCTGTCCTACTGTTAAGAAGTACCTAGAGGATATAAGTTTATCACTCAAGGCTCTCATCATGGCCCTTGCTCCTGCTCATCCATGAGATTAGGAAGAAAAATTGGCTGAAGAATTCTCGTAGTTCTCAGGTGAGTTCATCCCATGTAATACAACTTCTCTACTGAGCCTATGGACCAGCAGGTTATAGCTAACTTTAAGATGTGTTATACCAAAGAACTGTTCCTGGAGTGCTCCCAGATGGTCTCAGATACAGATTTAGCCCTTAAAGAGTTCTGGAAGAAACATTACAACATCCTTTCCTGTGTGGGTTTAATTGAGAAATCCTGGGCCAGTGTCTCTCTAAGGACACTGAGATCTTCCTGGAAGAAAGTGTGGCCTAAAAACTACAGAAGAGGGTCTTTAAAGGCTGTATAGAGGAGCCTGAGCCTTCAGCTGACCCTGTAGTTGATGACATTGCCACTATAGCTGAGTCCAAGGCTTGCAGGTAGACATTTGTAATATTGAGGAACTGGTAGAGGAAACGCAGGAGTTGTCTATGGAGGAACTTCAGCAACTTCTTGTTGAGCAACAGAAAATGGCAGCTGAAGAGCTTTATGAAGAGGATGGGGAGTATCAATAATCAATGTAGCAAAGTTCTTCTGAAATAAAGGAAATCCTGGAAAAATGGACAGAGCTACAAACATTTGTAGAGAAACCCACCCAGATAGAGGGAAAGCCAATCGTTGCATTCACTTGCTTAATGACAATGTCATGTCATACTGCAGAACAGTCTTAGATAGAAACAGACAACCTTAAACAGTTTTTAGTTTTGAAAAAGTTGAGAGAGACCTAATGAGCAGGAGCAGGTCCTAGTGGGCTATAGACTCTCCCAAGGAGAGAAAGGAGGTCAGAGAGCCACGTTCCCGTTGTTCTTATGGAAGGGGACTGTCCTTCCAAGCAATACTATAACCACCTTCCATTTCATCCTCCATTCCTGCAAGCCAAAGATGTCAACTTGAATGATGGGTACAGCATGAAATTGTTGTTTCTGGTAAACTAGGCATATTTTATAACTTTTTCGTGAATACATTAGGAAAATTATTTGTGTTTGTAGTAAATTATGCACATTGTACAAACCTTTTTTATTAAAAGGTTAGTTAAGGAGAGAGAGGTTTGAAATGCATTATGGGTATTTCCATTATTTCTTATGGGAAAAATAGTCTTGACTTACAACCAACTTGAGTTACCACCAGGCCTCATGAATGCATTGAGTTTGTAAGTCAAGGGTCCACTGTAAATGATAGAAATGAGGTTGTACCTAAAGTACATTTCTGATTATCACAGTGGTTAACCAGGAGAGGAAAGCTATTTATCAATAATGATTTAATTATATCATATTTGACTGTAGTGGTTGAATAAGTATGTCCACTGAAAATAAACTTTTGGATACTAGATTTAGAATAGCTGCTCAAAAGAGCTGAGGCTAAGCTGGGTATTGTGGCACACACCTGTAATTCCAGCACTCTGGGAGACAGACAGACAGGCAGGAAGACCACCAGTTTGAACCTACTCTGAGAAATTTACTTACTGAAACCCTGCCTCTGTCTCTTCTCTCTCTCTCTCTCTCTCTCTCTCTCTCTCTCTCTCTCT
>NW_004955483.1:5693835-5759933 GCF_000276665.1 Chinchilla lanigera | reverse complement strand
TCTCTCTCTCTCTCTCTCTCTCTCCAGAAAGGCAGAAAAACGAAAAGAATGAGCAAATAGGAGAGGGAAAAGAGGCTATAAGGAACTATATCACTAGTTAGTTTAAATGCAAGGGAAATGATTTTAAATGGTTTTGTTTCTTGAGTAGTCAACATTGGTCAGTTGCTTATATTAGAAGAGTCATTGACCAGTTTCTAGAGCATGAAGAATTGGCTTCCCTGAACACCGCATGCAGAACAATTACAGGTAAGAATATTTAGAAAGAAATTAATAAAGCACCAAATCAGTACAAACTGGAGTGGAATCTACTAAGATATGTTAAAACTGATGATTGTAAAGATGTGTGTGGAAAAAGTCTTAAGAGATTTACAAATCTGGGAAGGTGCAGGGTATTAAGCATGCGGTTATTATGTTTGTGTTATTTGTGCAATTACTCATTGTATTTGTGTAGGTATATTATTCATCAGTACATGCTGATGAGAATATTTGAAATTTTCCCATGTTGTTGAACCAGTAGTATCATTGGTGAACTCCAATACTTCTGAAGCTTTGTATTATTCTTTGTGACTTCTGTAAGTCTTTGTCAGAAACTAAAGCTGAATATCCTGATGTGCCCTATCACAGAGTTTGATGGTTTAGCATTGATAGAATTTTACAGTGGTTAGTTTTGAGGTCAGGTTCAAAATGAATGTTTTTGAAGGAGAAGAACCTCCCTCAGCTAAACACTACATAGTTTTGGAAATTAGATTTTGCTGAAGACTTGACAATATTTAAAAAATGAAATTAATATAAAGTTAAAAGAAAAAAATGAAGCTTATATGTAGAATTTATTACCATAAAGTTGTTTTGATAACAGCTAACAGTTGCATCATGAGTTATGTCAGCCTGCTGTCTATATTTCGCGTATTGTCAAAAGTTAAACCAAAAGGAAAGTTCTTTATTCCCTTCCAGATTTGCAGTAAATAAATATTCTGAGCGCAAATTACAGCCCTAGCAGCACTTCTTTGGACCTTTAAAAATTTCTATATTTTAAAATCCTTTTAAGTGCAGTGAGGTATGCCTACCTAACCCTCTTTGGAAGTGATTAATCTGCATTGTAGATGGCATGCTAGGAGACAGATATCAAGAACAGGATTCTGTGATTGCTTCCAAGCAATGAATTGGTTCAATTCAAATCACTTGGGGATTGCTGTCTGTGTTTGCCATTGCCTGTCTCTGTGAAAGGACACTTTAGAAGATGAAATAAATAAAATCTTTTTATATGTCAGTATTACCAGATGAACATTTGTTACCAGTTTTGATGATAAGAGGACTTTACTTTTGAAACCAAATTATGTAAAATATTACCCTTCCATAAAGAAAAAAATTCCATTCTTCTAATAGACTTGTATTGCAAAAACTGTGTTCATTGTTTGTATCCATACATTTGTCAATAAAACTTAAGGCGATCCGTTTTCTGTCATTGCATGAGCACCCCGTCATAACTTTGATATTGCCATTTGGCATGGAAAGCCCAGCCTTGGGAAATATTTCCTAACTAATTTTTTACAGAAAAAAAATTGTCACCCCTTTTAGTTGACTGGCTATGGAAAGGTGACGGGGGTGAAAGGTGATCCCCACAGTTTCTGAATGAGATGTGGTGGTACTGTTCTTGTAGTCAGGCAGTCAGGAAGGAAGAGAAGATTCGGTGGTGGGATAAAGATGAGTCAGGTGAATTTCGAACCTATATTTGAGATACTTGTGAAAAATTTTCAGTTGTCAGCTGACAATTTGAGTTTTGGCTTCAGGAGAGAAAATGGAGCTGAACATGCTGTCATTCGTGAGGAATTGTGCTAGAAAGCATGAGTGTGATTTTTCTAGTGTATTCTGTATTCCATTAGAAAGTAAATACAGAGGGCTGGAGGGGGATGGATTAGTGGCAGAACACTTGCTTACCATGTGTAAGGCCCTGGCTTCCGTCTCCACCAAGCAGGAACCAAAACGCCACATTTTTCTCCTCTGTTTTTTATTGTGAACGGAGGTTAATTTTTAGCTGAGCTGCTGAAATACAGTGTGGTAACTAACTGCTGTCTTTTGATTTTATGGTGGTGGGAGGATGTTTCACATTCTCTTCTTGACTGCATATATCTCTTTTACTGCATATAACTTTGTCATTGGCTCTAATACTTCAAGTAGAATCCAGAAGAACTTTTTTGAAGGCAAAGGGCATACATGCATTTTGGCTCCATTAATGTTGCTTACAGAAACCACAGTGTTTTTATCAGAGGGAAAGCAAAAACTTGTTTACAGTGGAAAGCATAACAAAATCTGTGATCTTTTTTGCCTGAGGACTCTTTCCAAAACAACTTACTGTAACAGACATCTAAGGTCAGTATTTCCTAATTAAGACTACGCAGCTGGAACTCCCAGTCCCTACCATCTTTCTTAGTCAGCATCCAGAGGCTGTTACTTCTTTTACTTTAAAATATCGTGATCGGGAATTTTTCTTACCTCCTGAAACTAATGATTTTCCACCTTTTTCATGCCTTTGTGTAGAATCAAATTTAGAAATTCAAACCATGCCTAATAGGCATCTGTCTTTGTCAGCCAGCTGTGAACAGAGTATCTGAGGTGTTGATATGTTAGTATATTAAACATGATTGTTTTTGGATCTGGAGTAGGTGGGAATGAAACAGTTTCTTCCTGGTCTCTGAGAAGGCAACATATTTTTCTCTCTTTTTCTGTTCTCACTTATTCTCCTTAGAGTGCTTCATTCTAACAAATAGTGAATATTTGTTTAGTTGAATTGAGTGGAAGAAGATGTGGATAAGGTCTTCTGGTTCTTGGAAGAATGTATCAAATGACCCAGAATCAGAGATTGGTTTGGTTTATCTTTTCTTACTGTATTCTTAGCTGATTTTTGTCTCATTTAAGAAATATAACTCCTAGCTGGGCATGGCAGTGCACGCCTGTAATCCTAGTACTTGGAAGGCTGAGCCAGGATGATTTTTACAAGTTCAAGGCCAGCCTGCACTACAAAGTGAGTTCAAGGCCAGGCTGAACTGCATAGCAAACCCCTGTCTCAAAAAGAGAAAAACAAAACAAAACAAAATAAAAAAATCAAAAAAACTCAACCCACCTCAAAACCTCCTAAAGAAACATTTTTAGTTTTTGAGGTCATATGACTGTTACTCAGAAGAATTTGCTAAGTTAGTATTCATGTTTTGCTTGAAAAAATTAATACAAAATGGGAAGTGTAGCTGAAAGTAGATTGAAAGATATAAATTTCTAAGGACACATGAATCACATTTAAATTTTTTTCCTGATTTTTTGAAACAATCTTGCTGTGTAGTTTAGGTTCGCCTTGAACTCACTGTGTAGTCAGGCTGGCCTCAAACTTGCAGTGATCCTTGCGCATTAGATTCCCAAATTCTGGGGTTACAGGGATGTGCCACCGTGTGCAACTGAATTTTTAAATAGCTCTGCAGATCCGTGGAGATCCTTTGTGTGCGTGTCCAATTTTTTTACCCACTATTTTTCTATACTTTTTACTCCCTTTTTTTAATTGGGGAAAACTTTATAAACATTTAGAAAAGGGAAGGCAGTACAACGAACCCTGAAGTACTTACCAAGCTACTACAGTGGTCAACTCTCAAGGACATCTCATCCACTCCCCTCCCCTCTGCCCCTTCCTTCCCCCAGCATACCTGGACTGCTTTGAATCAGATTCCAGACAGTATATCATTTAATTGGTGAGTGTATGTATGTCTAAACAAAGGTTCGTGTTCATTCTTTTTCTCTCTTCTGCAAAGTAAAACAATACAAGCAAATGCTGTTGTCATGTACAAAATAAAATTAATTACACTTCCTTAATATAATCAATTAGTTGGTCAGTCTCTTAAGCTTTCACAGTTGGTACTCTCCCCACCCCTTAATAATGGTTGTTCTGATTTAAGAGACCTGCAAACTCTGGATGATATTCTGCTCCGTCATAGCTCTGATTTTGTGTCTAAATGAGCCACCGGATTCACAAGGACTCAAATAGTTTTTACCTAGCACAGTATTACTTAGATGGCAGTGTTAAGGTGGAGATTCATTTAGGGACTGGGAGTAGAAGGTAGTACAGGTGCAACATCGTCCGCATTAGGAAGCCTTTGCCCCTCATCTGAATTGTTTTGTCATGGAGGAGAGCCGCGGTGTGCGGATACCACGTGGATACTGGAAGACGCAGCCTGGGCTCATCACTCATGTTTTATACCACTCTTGTTAAGTAGGCCCCAGGCCTGCATAGCAATTTGCAGCTTCTGCTATCCAGGGGCAGTTCCATAGAGAGATGAAGCAGACATAACGTGCTGCATTTATCTTCAGTCTGTTTCCTTGGAAACACATGTGAAAAGGACACCCAGGTCACTCCCAGGAAAATCTGCATCAGTCCAGGCCAGTATTAACCCTTTACTCACATGGTTTTAACAGTATCTCTCTACCGTTTGTTTCCCTCCTTTCACTCCTTTTTCTTTGCTTTGCTTTCCATTCCCTTCCTGTCTTCTTTCCTTTATAATTCATTTGAGGAACTAATTTCTCCTGTGGAGTTTCCCATATTCTGGTGTTGCTGATTGCATTCTCATGACATTTTTTCAGTGTGTTTCTTTATCTTCATTGACTGCTTAGACGTTAATTAGAATCAGATGTGTACACTTGGTCAGAATTGAGCATTTTGTAAAGAATGCTTCATGGCTGATAGTGTGCAGTTACTTACCAGTTGCAGCAAGCCAGGGAACTCATGTCCAGTTTTATTACTTTCACTAATGTATGAGTTATGTATTAACTTAATCCAGCCTTTATAAAAGTCAGTCTTTCATCTAAGGTAAAAAAAAAAAAAAGGCTGAATTATTGGCTATGCCAGGAACTGCCAAATATTCTGTAATGAACTAGGTAGTAAGTATTTTCGGCTTTGCAGAACACACAGATAGACCTCTGTCAAATATTTTTATTTCTTTTTATATCCCTTTACAAATATAATAGCCGTTTTTACCTTGGCCATTCATAAACAGGGCATGGGCTGAATCTGGCCAACTGGCTGTAGATTGCTGACCTCTGACCCAGGTCCATTCTTTTATTAAGGATTGCAAAGTGATCATATTTTAATTCTTCTATTGCATCGTCATCTTTCAGTGGGAATCTTCTGAAAAGACTTTTTCCTGATTATTTGGTTACTCTTAAGTAGTTTCAGTTGAAAAGATAGGCTAGATGCCTGCCATTTTATTTATGGTATTCAAAATAGGAGTTTAGTCCAGCATTCTCCAGAGGTAACTTAATTACTTTGATTTGTTTTAATTTTAACTCAAGAATCACTATTCATATTATGGATTTTCTTTTAAAAAGCACGTTTAGCTAGGCGTGGTGGTACAAACCTGTAATTCTAGTTACTTGGGAGGCTGAGGCAGGTGGACCACGAGTTTGAAGCTTCCTGGCTGCAGAGTAGATATGAGGCTAGCCTGAACTACTTAGTCAGAACATGTTTTAAAACAAAACAAAATAAAACAAAATGGGCTGGGGATGTAGCTCCGTGGTAGAGTGCTTGCTTAGCGTACATGAGGCCCTGGATTTGATCTTAGCACTACTGGAAATAAAGAAATAAATAAAAGCACTTTTGGTGTGTTTCAAACCACCGCATTTTAGCTAGTTTGTGTGTGTGTCAGGGGGGAATCCTTCAAATTTGCACCTAGACTTTTTTGGTATGCTCTCAGTGGTCTCCCTAGAGTTCCACTGGAGGACTCTCTTATATATGCAACAATGAAGCCATCACCCATCATAATCTTAACATTTCCATCATTCCAGATGTTACCTGCTGTTCTGTTCTAATCCATTCCCAGCTCCATCCCTACCTGCATTGACGTTATCTCCTTTTCATCATTATAGATTAGTTTGCTTTTCTAGAGTTTATATAAATAAGGTGCTACAGTATGTTCCTTTTTTCCCCACTTGTTTAGTAGAACCTAGATTGTGAGATTGAAGATTGATGCCCTTTTATTTCTGAATAGTATTCCATGATGAAAATATGTAAAAATTTGTTTATTCATTCACTTGTTGATTTTACTTCAAAATTATACTACACCACTTTAGATACACTTACGAACCTGATAGCCCTACACTATTAAATCTCTTTCTCCTTAATGATCCAGTTGTTGTTCTCCATTTTACTTTTATGTATATTATAAACCCTACATCCAATATAAATTTTAATTTTTGCTCTCTTCAGACACATTTGTTAAAGAGACTTTCCTTTGTTCTTTTATAGAGACATGGTCTCAACATGTAGTCTAGGAATCCAGGCTGACCTGGAACTCACTGTATAGTTGAGGCTGGCTTCAAACTAGGATCCTCCTGCCTCAGCCTCCTGAGTGCTGGGGTTATAGAAGCACACTTGACTAAAGAGATTTTTTCAAAAAAGAAAAATAATTTTCCGTATTAAGTCATGTACAGTATTAGTCCAGTACTTTTCATTCCTTTCTGTAGATTGAGATTTCATCTGGTATCATTGTTTTCTGTTAGCCTTGACCATGTCGTGTAGTGCTGCTCTGCTGCTGCTGAATTTCCTCAGCTTTTTTGGGTGTGAAAAAGTCTTTCTGTCACTTTCATTTTTAAATGATATTTTCAATGAACTTAGGATTCTTACTTCACAAGTTTTTTTCTTTTAATACTTTAAGGATGTTGCACCATTTTTTATGGCCTTGCATTGTCTCTGACCGGAAGTCAGCTGTCATTTTAATTTCTGTTCCTATAAATATAATGTGTGTTTAATTTTCCTCTGGGTATTTTAAATTTTTCTTAGTGGTTCTGAAATTGTTACTTACGATGTGTCTTGCTGTGGTTTGTGATGTTGTTGCTACACTGTGTTCACTGACTTTCTTGGATCTCTGTGGGTTTCCAATTTTCATCACATTTTAAAAAGCTTGGGCAATATTTCTTCAAATATCCCTCACTCCCCTTTCTGGGACTTCAATTGTATGTTAATATTTTGTTTGTTTGCTTCATGTTGCCCTGAAGTTCACTAGTATTCTGTTAATTACTTTTCAGTCTCCTGGTTCATTTTGGATAATTTGTATTTTTGTCTTCAAATTTATAAATCAGCTTTAGTGCAGTGTTTCATATGCTAATAATCCCAACTTTATTTTTCTTTACTGTTTTGATTTTAAATTCTATATGTTGGATTTACATCTTTTTAAATCTTATTTTGTATCTCTTTTTTTCCTTATTATGCTCATAGTTTCCTTGTTTTGAACACATGGAATATATTTAGCTGTTTAAGCTCTTGTCTACTAATTTTATCATCTGTGTTATTTCTCATTCTGTTTCTACTGACTTATTTTTCTTCTCAGTGTGTATCATACTTTCCTACTTCTTTCCATGGCTGGCAATTGTTTCTTAGGATCCAAGTTGTAAATTCTATGTTGTTGGGTGCTGACTTATTCTGATTCCCCTGGATGTTTTTACGCTGTGTTCTTGAGCACAGTTTTGTTACTTGGAGACACCCGGTCTCTTGAGTTTGGTTTTAATCTATACTAGGCAGGTATGGAATACTGTTGCTTTTAGTGGAGGGCCAGCTTTCCTGTACTGGAAAGGAAAATACCCTTTGATGATTTTATTCAGTGTCCCATGTGTTAGGTTTTTTTCTTCTGGCTGATAAGAAATTGTGCTGTCTGTTTCCAGTGCTTCTTTCCCTGGCCTCTGTTGTTTCTTAATGCACGATGGCTGATCAGTACAGCACTTACAGGGAACCTTTCTGTAGTTCTTCAGAATTCTTGAAGGCTAGCTCACCTTTCAATCTCTGCACTTGCAAATTCTTCCTGGGTTAGAGCTATTGACAACCAGCTCCTCGTCACACAGTAAAGGCTGCCTGTTCTGTTTGTTCACTCTATCATATGCTGAGATTTGGAAACTCCCCTTTTAAAATTTTGATATTCCTGAGAAAGATGGAGGCTTGGAGGTTTTCTCTTTTGATTTCTTTATCAGATTTTAGAATCTGACAAAAAATTTTTGAATGTTTCTCCTTGTTTTTCTATTTTTCACAACCATTTGTATAGCACTTGTATCATCTAATCTTTCAGGTTTGAGTTGGAAAATGTTTTAGATTGTCTATTTTTGCTATGGTATTTGGACTTTGTAGACTACTTGTCTTTTCTGGGATCAGATTTGGTAAATTCTGTTTTTGTACAAAATTACCCACTTTATCTGAACTTTCAAAATCACTTATCTAAAGTTTGTATAGTCTCTGATTTAAAAAGATTTTTTTCAATTTCAATGGTTCTTTATACCTTGCCCTTTCTAATTTTGTTATGTTTTTTCTTTATGCCTTGCTTCCTGATTACTTTAGCTGTGTACAGTTTTCTTATGGAGTTATCTTTATTGACTTTTGTTCTGATTATAAAAGTAAACATGCTTATTGAAAAAAGGCTTAGAAAATTTGGGAAAAGCACAAATCATAAGGTAAAAGTCAGCCTGTCTACCACCCAGAGATAATCACTGCTAACAACTTGGTAACTTCTCCTATGCTGGTATGCACATAATTGCATGTTAATTTTAACAGTTGAGATCAGGTTTCTGAGCACATATTTGTATTAGTTTCATGCAGCTGTTATAACAAAATACCACAAACTGGGTGGCTTACAATAACAGAAATGTAGTCTCTTTTACAGTTGCAGAGTCCCGAAACCCCAAATCAAGGTATAGGCAGTGCCATGTTCCCTGGGGGAGGCTCTAAGGAAGAGACCTTTTTTGTCTCCTCTGGCTTCTGATGGTTCCTGGCAATTCTTGCTTATCCTTGTCTGTTGGCAGCATAGCTCCAATCTCTGTGTCTGTGTCCACCATGGCCTTCTCTCTCTCTAGCTGTGTTCACATTTCCCTATCTTAAGGATTAAAAGGCCTTCCCTCTTCCATCTGACCTCACCTTAACTTTTAGATCTATAAAGGACGTATTTCCAAATTCGGTCATGTTCATGGTTTCCAGGTAGATGTGAATTTGCTTAGCCCAGTGTAGTATCCTGTTATTTTCCTGTGATCGATTTCAAAGTACTTGTTGCGCTTTGATTTGCATAAGGAATGTGAGGGTAAAATGAGGGTAAAGTTTGAGGGTAAAATCAGCATTGTGCTGTGCTAGCAGACATCTCTACTTGCTCTTCACCCATAAACACGAATTTCTGTCATTTCCTGATAAAGCATCACATAGAAAAGAGAATCAGAGCTCAGTACTTTCCTTTGATCTGACCTCTCAGTTAATTTTAGATGATGAGAATATTCTCTTTTACATTGTTCTTGAAAATAATTTAATTGTGTTATATCTTTAAGTGAGTGGAACAAATGAATGTGGTAATTTTTTCAAATTCAAAGAAGCATAAAGAAAACAGTTGATCAAGCTGCATCAGAAGACCCCAAGAAATCAGAATGACTGGAGTGTTTGTGTTTGGTTTGCTTTAACAAGCCGTTCATGGCTCCTTTTTGGTGATATTTTCATCCTGGTCCTCACACCACATTGCTTAGTAACCTTCATTTCTAGAAAAATGTTTATGTCCCACCTCTGTTGCTATTTATGTTGAGTCAGTGTTAGGGTGAATTATTTATTACTGTGGCTATCTTCAACATGGTGAATTTTAATTAGTGTAGGTAGAAGATTTTGAGGGACACACCGTGGGAAGGACCTGACTTTCTGTGAGGACTCTGTGTGATATGCATTATGCTGTGTTATGTATCTTATTTTTCTTTAATCCTTGAATGCATATGAAAGGTAGGAATTACATTCATTTTGAGAATTAAAATGCTGGGGAAACAATCATATTAGCAATTATGGTATGATTGGAACTATAGCTCAAGCCTTATTTTCCAACATTTTTGCTCATAGCTCTAATTCTTTTGTTAATATGTACATGAAGGCTCTAAGATAAAGACAAGAGGTGTGCAAACATCCTCTGTGATGTCTCCATTTTTTTTTTTTTTTTGACAGGGTCTCCCTATATAGCTCAGGCTGGCCTTCAACTCACTATGTATCCCAGGCTGACCTTGAACTCCTGGCAATCCTCCTGCCTCAGCACCCTGAGTGCTGGGATTACAGGTGTGCACCACCCAGTAACCCATCTCCAAAATTTAGTGAGATTTTCCCGTTTTTTGTTTTTTTTTTTCTTTTAATTTTTTGTACCATCACCACAGAGTATGTCAGCCAGCAATATAGCAGTGCTGTTTGCTGCTCAGTTCTTTGTCTCCCAGGTCCAGACCAAATATCAGGCAAGCCACACCCAATAGTGTCACTGCCTGCCTTGCCCCAGGTAC
Organism: Chinchilla lanigera; assembly: GCF_000276665.1. Taxonomy (NCBI): domain Eukaryota; kingdom Metazoa; phylum Chordata; class Mammalia; order Rodentia; family Chinchillidae; genus Chinchilla; species Chinchilla lanigera. The sequence goes on along the minus strand of NW_004955483.1, from coordinate 5,749,634 downwards.
TAATGCAATGGAAAGCAATTGGTTAGATGCCCTTTGGATCCAATTCCAAGAGTACATCTTCCCAGACTGTCTTTCAGGTGACCCTCAACTACCTGAGGTTTGAAGGCCCTGAATTAAGCTGATTACCACTCACAGGGACAAGCAGAGGGGGTTTGGTTATAAATCTTGGTGATATCTCAAATGTCTCAACAAATGTCACAGACTCATAACAAACTCACAGTTAGGTTTGCAGGGATGGGTTTTTGTTTTCTTATGTTTTTCACCTGTTCCCCAATTCTCCATTAAAATAGTTCCCATAAATAAATAACATTTTTCACTTAGTGTCTACTTCTCCAGGGCAGGTATCCCCTGATTTTCGTTACCTTCTGACATACTTTTATTATGGTATTAAGGCCTTTCTTTGTATGATGCATTGTGTCTATGTTTTTCAGTTTTTTAAATAAATATTTCAGCCTGGCAAAAAAATATCATTTAAACTTTCATTTATGTACCAGCTCTTCTTAAGAAATTATAGGTTTACAAAGTTCTTTATTTGCCAGAAATGAAAGGAAAGTAGATGTCATATTTTATGCTCCTGAATCTTGGTGTCATTGTATTAAACACGATGTTGTATTATAGGCATTTTTAAAAACTCCTATCTAGAAATTGTTGACTCGTTACTCCTGTTCGAAGGGTAATTGTGGTATGCAGTTTTCCCATACTCCAGCAAGAGCATCAGCACCATTTTTGCCTGAACAGCTTGGTATGACCCAAGAAAGGGTATTGGAATTACTTAAGTTCACATCAACAAGGCTCTTTATTTTGGTCTTTTGTGAAAAGCTTGCTTTTGATCTGACAAAATGCTCTGATGCTTTATGATAGTAATGGAGGCCCTTATAACCCAAAGGGCCTGGCTCTGTAGGAGCCTCCTGTTCTTGAAGAAAGGTCGGTACCGTTTTTCCAGACCTTTCTCTTGCACTTGCCTCCCCATTAGTCTTCTCTATCGAGTACCTTTTTTAAAAATGATGCTGGGAATTAATCAAGGCCTTTACATTGAGCTACATCTTCCTTTTTCTAAATCTTTATTTTGAGAATAAGGTCTTGATAAGTTGCCCAGGCTGAGCTCAAACTTGCAATCTTCCTGACTCAGCTTCCTAGAGTGCTGGGATGACAGGTACACGCCACCCTGCTGGGCCAGGGACTTATTTACATAATGGTTCATAGAGTCGAGCCAGCTATTCCCAAGGTGCTCCCTTCCAGCCCAACTGAGGAGTCCTTTCTTCAGGAGAGGCTTGTTTTAGACCTTTTACAATCTCTTGTTTGCTCTTAGGGGACTGAATGCCAAAATGTCACCATTGGGTTAGATCAGCAACAGCAAACCTTTTAGAAAGCCAAGTGCTGAAGATGCAACCCCAAATCAGCTTATTTATCGCAAAGTGCCAACAGTGAAATTAAACCTGAATACTGACTGGCCATACAAAAGCCCCGAGGAGTTGTGGTTCGTGATGTCATAACCTGGTGCCACTACTTCTTTCTGAGCATGCGCCTGGCTCCTATGTGACTGTCATCTGATGCTTGGTTGTTGGGGTGATGCAGGGGCAACTTGGCTTGGGTGCTGACGGAGAGGACTCCACTTGCCCCCTGTGGCAGGAGTGCCACTGGTTCCCCACTACTGAATTAGACAGTGTGTTTCAAACTGGAGTTAGCAGCACCTTCACCTGGGATGTTTCTGGACTGAATTCTAGGAATTCTAACAATGATAGTGATGTCATGGGTCTCACATGTTTACTTTAGACATTACATACTGCGAGGCACTAAGCTTAAGGTTTTATAACATCAGATGGTATTTTAAGTAGCAGTTTAAGCGTCAGCCAGTTATCTTTTCTGGGTGACTGTTTTGCATTTTAAAATGTGGTGAGATACTTCCCATTAAAATTGAGCTAACATTGTTTTTCTCCTCATAGTAATTGAAATCAGTTTTTAAAAAAAGTTACAGAATACATTATGACCAATGAAAACAAGCATGATTACATAATTACCACTAATGGCTTCAATTGTATAAGGCACTCTTCAGAATAGAACAGATACATTAAGCTTCCACAGACATTTAAGAATTCATGTAAATTAAAATTCTTACAGCTGTGTAGATATGTCATAGCGATGGTTTTTACTTTTTTTTCATTAGAAATGTGTCTGTTGCTGTGAAGTCCCCAGGAGAGAATGTGGTACCCAAGGGAGCAGTAAGGGATGCTTTGTTCATCACTTTCTGACGTACTTTGATTATTGTGGATGTTTGCGATTAGGTTATGTAGAATGTTTTTTAAAAATCTCTTTATTTTCTTTATGTTTTTAATGGGTGCAAGAGTATGTGTTTCCCACAGTACGCATGATGGCGTGCTTGGTTGATTTATGGTTGTATTAAAACAGTCATCTGGTCGAACTAGGGTTGTGTTCATGTTTCACTTGAGCCAGTTGTTCCTAACAGTTCTTGAGTGTACCACTTGAAAGTGGCCTTTCCTGTTCATTCCCATTCCAAGTAACTAACATAGATTGTTGCAGATGGTTGGTCTAATGTCTGTTGCTTATTTTCCCATGTTTTGCAAGCCTAAGTCATTATCTAGGGTATTTTTTTGAGCAATATTAATGGATAGTTTTGGCTAAGATAACTATTTTCTGGGTTGTACAAAGAAATTTCAGCTGGTTTTTAAGCAAACATTTCTCTCATTTTGATAGGAAAAATAATTAAATACCTTGTAAATGTGCCTTCTAAGTTTCTGGTGATTGCAAACCTCCATGAATACAATTCTTAGTTTTTAGTAGAAGTGGCATTAAGTTGTTATTGGCAAAACATTTTTGTTTGTGTTCATTTAGGATTTTATCTTCTATATTCCTGATGGCCTGGATTTAGTTTCGTGAAATTTTTTGACAGAAAAAAACTATCTAGCTCGATATTATCCTAAGATTAGCAAAATTGATGACACACATCGGTCTTGTGTTGCTTTAGAAGCTTTGATTGGCAAACAGACGAGGCTCTTTTCTATAGTTGAAAATAAAAGCATAATGGGACGATTTTTTTTTAAATGCATGAGTTTCTTTATATTTTGCTTTATAACTGTTCTTTTTAAAGTAGAAATAAAGAAGCAGTGTATGTGATACAGAAGGAGTTTAAAGATTGTTTTCTTATATAGAAGAAGGTAGCTGTGGGCCACCTTCTCAGCTAGAAGCCTTGTGCAGGAGTGCCATCCCCAACCAATGACGTCACCCACAGATATGAAGGCTGCTTAGTTGCTCTGTTGTCCCCTCCAGATGAGACCTCCTCTGCCTGGAAGCCCCGAAGCTTTGGTATGCTTCTTTTCATGGCAGATGCTGGTGTGTTGCCTCCCATGGCACACAGTTGGCGGGGTGGTCAATTTTCATGCCTAAAAGCCATTTGACTTTAATCATCATTATCATCAATGTGAATGTCTACACTGTTCCAGGACTTTTCTAAGTAATTCACAGATACTAACTTGTTTATTCTTCCTGTCAGTCCTCTGAAGTTACATGATTTTGGATTCATAGTGAGGCAAATAGTGCCTAAATAATACATTTGATTAAGGTCACAAAGCTTGTAAAACAACAAGTTGGTATTCTCAACTACGGGGCTGATTTGCCATAAAAATGGTTTAGCCTTGTCCATGTGTGAAGATTTATGTGTGATTTCTCTATTACCAGTTCCAGGGGGCCATGCCTTATTCATGAGGACTACTGGCCCTAATATCCAACAAAGTTAAACCCAACCCCTTGGCCTTTTTTTCACTGTGTGAACTTGGGAATGCTTTAAAAATTTGTTTTGTTTTGTTTTTGGTAAAGGAATGTTTCACTCCCTTATTCATTCAAAATTTTAATGCAGAACTGTTTATTGAAGTGCTAGGTACTGTTTGAGGTATTAGGACTGTTGGGTTGGGAATAAGGTCCATATATTCCTTGAGTTTAGATTCTGCTAGACATACAGGTAGAAAAACGAGTACTAGCTAAGAATGTCAGGTAGAGAAATTGTATACCATTCTCATCTTATTCCAGAAGTTATTTTATTAAATTGGAGGTAAAAAAATTTGATACCTGACATATAACTTCCATAAACACTGGTGTAATTATATCATTATTAAGCTAATATGCAGAAAAGGTTGCAGTTTATTAATTTAGAAAGTAAATTAGAACAAGAAAACATACATTAGAGGTCAGTGGACTATGGCTCAAAGCTAAACACATTTAAGTCATTGTTTTTATAAATAAAGTTTCTATGCAACATAGCTATGCTCCTTTGTTTACATATTGGCTATGGCTAGTTCTGCTCTACAATAACAGAAACTAGCAGTTGAAACAAGGACTGTATGGCCCTTAGAACCTAATACATTTACTGTCTAACACTTTATAGGACAAGTTGCTAGCCCCTGAGTTTATGATGTAATATATTTTGCAATAGAGATTATAACAGCATTTAGAAAGGTGTCCAAATGACATAGTGTTAATAAAATACACAATGTGAACAATAGTGTACTTAGTTATGAATTAATAGATTTATCTTTACTGAGTCGATTTATGTACAGACTATCAAAAGACAGAATTGAAAAGGAAGTTTGCATGCGATTAATCAAGTTGAAATGTCACTGGGTACTTTAGGTCCCCATTCGGTCCCAGTCTCCCTAACCACAATGAGCCACAGTATAAGTGTAGCCCTGGAGTGCCAGTTGGGTACCAGAATTTCACAACACCGGGCCATGCAACCGATAGCATCATTTTCTCTGACTCATTGTGTGTAGAATTTTGGTGTGGATCTAAGATAAATACGTACCTCTAAGCCTCATGTTCAAGCTCCTCTCCAGCCTGATTGTTTCAGTGGCTCCTGCAGTCATATGTGTACTCACAGTCTTGTTTTATTTCTTCCCTGCCCCTGTTTCCCTCTCTCTAGCACAGACAGCACTTGTGACAGTTTGCTGTTATCTCCTTCTGCAAAATGAGTGCCGTTCCCTTCTTGACCTCTGTGTCCATGTGTGAAATGCTGCCTTCTTACTCACGCCTTCACTAAAGTGCTGTCTCCTTCCAGAAGCTTCCCTGGTTTCAGCTACAGTTGTTTCCTTTCTTGATTTTGCTGTCCCTATGGTCCTTGTCCCTCCCTTAGGCCCCTCTAACTGATGACATGGCACCACATGCAGAGTGAGTCCTCCCTAATTATAAAATTGAGGTGAAATGACACAACAGATATTCATGTGGGATGCATTCTGATATTTTCTAGTCTGTTTTAATATTAAATAGTAAAATACTGATCACAACTCAGAACGTGATGTTTGGGTATTTTCATGGTCAACCAAGATGGGTAGTTAAAACAGCAAGTTTTGAGATCACATTGGTTTATTGTGGTGTAGACCTCTCACAGGGGCTGTATCGATTCCTGCTTCTACTGCTCTTACCCATGTGGATAGGTGGTTTCATTCGTGGTGTAACTTGAAGAGCATGATGGCTCTTGAACCTCTGTCAGAAAGGCCATGTTCTTCTGACCATGGAGTGATCTCAGAAGCTGAGTGGTTTGACAGTTGTTAAAGTCCTGTATTAGTTATCGATGTGGGGCAGTATTCCTCCAAACAAAGGTACTTAAAAACACTGATGTCACCATGCTGAGAGTCCGGGGTCTCAGCATGGCTCCGGTCTCCTGCCAGGCCACAGTCAAGGTATCTGCAAGGGCTGGAGTCTCGCCTGAGGTCATGACTGAGAAGGAGCCATTGCTGTGCCTGATAGGGATGGCCTCAGTCTCTTGTGAGCTGTCGGCTGGAGGCCACCCTTGGCTCCTTGCAGTGCGGACAGCCACAGTGTGACAGTGTGCTCGTCCACAGCCGGAGGAGGAGAATTCCCTCCCCAGACAGAGGTTATGACCTTGTATCATGCAAGCGACATCTCATCACCTTTGCCCTACTTTATGGATTAGAAGCAAGTCACAGACCTTGCTCACTCCTACAGAGGAAAAATTATGGAAGACATGAATTCCAGAAGGCGGGATTATGGAGGCTACTTTGCAGTCTGTGGACAAGAGGCACCACCAAGAGGCAGGACATAGTTCTATTAGCACCATCTAGAAGAAGTGCCATAGGTTGCTTCTTTCTGTTTAAAAACTTGCAACAATTAAAGGGGTGTGTTTGTGATAATTAGAAGCAACATGTATTACCTTTTCTAGGAGATGGGTTGTAGTAGTTAATTAATAGTTCTGGTCTAGTTCTTTAATGTGTGGGCTGGAGAGGGCACGTACCAAATCCTGACTTCTTGGTAGGATCTGGAATTGTTGGTTACCCTTCTATCTTTAACTCTTTCCCTCACGTGCTAGGTAGCTCCTCTTCTGGTTCTCTTTTTTCCTCTTTCTTTGTTCCTTTCCATTCTTCCCTCCAGGATCATTTCACTTTTGTATACACATCTTGTATTCCTAACTAGGTGTCTTCATCAGAGGATTTAAATGACAAGGTAATTTGGAACTTGATTTACTAAGCCTGAGGTTTTCACAGTGAGTTCTGTTCAGACTGTGTGGTTCTCAGTACCAGGGTTCCAAGTACAAAGTTAAGCAGATATATGTGTAAGAGTGTTGCTCACAATGTGGACAGGTGCTGGCTTATGAAGGATCCCTGGTCTAAGATAAGGTACATATGGAAGTAGACAGTGTTTTGTTTTGTACTTTAGTTGTAACTAATTAACACTGCGTCATGCCCTCTGCTCTTCTAACGGCTCTGATGAACTCTTAAAGCATGGCTTGATTTCTCTTGGCAGTGCTTGTGACATGAAAACCTATCCTTTAGTGACAGGCTGTATTTACTATAAATACTTAAAAAACTGTGGCTGACAATGTGAGTGTAATTAATGAATCTTCAATGGTGCTTTTTTTACTGATATTAACCTTAGGTGATTATTAATTGTAACATCATAAAGATTGCCAATTTCCAAATGTGTGCAGGCTGCATAGATTGGCCCCCAGCGCCACTGCAATGTTATTTTTGTAGTGTTTCTGTGGGTTTATGTTTCCTCTCTGTTCTGTTGTCTGTAGATCATTTTGTGGAATTACTACATTATATTATTTTGGGGGATATTAGCTTTCTCTTCACCCACAGATGGGATCCAAATTTGGTTCCAGAACTGGTTTTCTACACATAATTATTTCATGTCTTCTTCAAGTAGAATCCATGTTTAAATAGATATGTCAATTTCAGTCTATGTGCAGGTTTTATCTTTTGAGATAGAATCTGGAGTTTCTCAGTAGAGGTCTGCTCTCTACCCAGTGAGCTCAGCCTGAGAGTTTAAGGAGAGAAAAGGTGACCTCATTTAGTTCAAGTCAGTACGGAGAGGAGGGCACCCACTCAAAGAATAGCATCACTCTGACAAAATTATAGTTTCTCTCTCTAAATATAGTAGCTTCTCACTCTAATATATTTTTTCCTCTGACTTATAAAGTGTCTTTCTAGCCTTTCTTTCTGGCTTGTCTTGTGAAACATGCTATTTTCAGGTGTTTTGAAATTACTTTGGAAGTTATAAATGGAATTGTGTGTTTAAGAGAAGGTCAGATTTTGAAGTCATTGCTCTTGTGCCTACCTCCCCTTTTTATTTTTAGTCACACACGAGTGTCTGACTCGCACGTGGCATTTCTTGCTTCGTAAGCTGCTTCCAGACTCTGTCTTGTTTTTAAGAGATAAACGTCTGGTGGTTTTGTTTTCCTGTGAGATGTGTGTGAGTCATACCAATCGTGAACTCTGTCCTTCCTTCAAGTCTCTCATTATTCTGGACAGTTTACCTATATTTCAACATCTTGAAGTGTATTTAATATGTTGAAAATTTCAGTTGTATGTTTGTTTACAAAAGGGGTGATTAGTTGCATGTACTTTTCATTCCCTTAAATTTGATACATTTATTTCTTTGTTGTGCAACATACTGTACCAGTCCTGCTGGCTTTGTTTTTAAATTTGTATATTGATTTGTGAAATTAGTAAAAGATTTAAAAAGTAGCTCTTAATTGCAATTTACTTTCTCCTTGGTCATAGACAGTACCAACCGTCTAAGGTTTCACTAGTGTGGTTAGTTTTGTGACTTATACTTTTCTGGGACAATGGCTCTTAGTTAAACAACAAAATACCCAACATGCTATGATCAGAAAGACAACTGAAAAATATTAGACTGTTATTAAAGAGCTTGTTCAGCATTATCAAAATCATCTGATTTCTCCAGCATGTTATGACAGGTAATATGGCTAATGATTAAGAACATGGATGTTGGAGCCAGACCGTCTGGGCTGTACCACTTAATCGGCTGTGTGGTGTTTGTGATATTTGTAGAATTGTTTCACATCTCCATGCTTCTGTTTGATCTCTGTAAAATAGGGAATAATCGTCATACCTACCCCATGTGGTGATTTTCAAGATTAATTTAATTACTATGTGTAAAGTGTGTCCAACAGTACCTGACACTACCCTCTAAGTGCTATATAAGTCTTACCTATCATAGTGCATTTTTGTGATTGTCTAGCTATACAAATGATTTTCAACAACAAAGAAATTTTTATTTGTGGGATATCAAAATATACTGTAAGATTTAAGTTTTTAAGTGAAAAATTTCCAGTAGAAGCTAGTTTTCTATAATTGTTAAGAAATAAACAATTGGAACGAAACCCATATTCTTGAGTTTTTGCAAAGTAGTGTTGTAAACATTAAAAACATTGTGCATGGCATTGCGTGGAAGACCACGTAATGTGGTCCCCCCCTCACTTTTATTTTTAGCATTTGCATTCAGCGTTCTTTTAATATTTGCTAAATTCCTCCTTGGAAAGATAAGGATTGGTGATTATTCAAGGAGGTAGCCGCAGAATTTCCCACGTCTTTGCTCTAGAACTGGAGTTTTTGTGGAGTTGCCACCTAGGTTTTCCCGAGCCTGTCGGTGTGCTTCCATGTTATTGTTTTAAATAGACTTTTTATTTGGGAACATTTCCTTGAACATTCGCTTAGAGTATCAAAAGAAGTTTTGTTTGTGGTTGGAAAAAATGTTTGTAACCTGCCAACAGAACTTAAAATTGCATAAGAAAATGGGTGTTGATGCTGAGAAATGGTGTGTAGGCAGCAGATCTCTTGTTCTGTCTGAAAACAGTGATGAAATACAAACAACAACTGTGGAATAGCCATTGCTCTATTTTAGTGTGGGAAAGACAACTTCAGATTATGAAGAACAGTTTCTGCTGTTTTAATAAGCTTTTATTATATTGAGGCCTGGGATTTAGTTGGCAATCATTAGAGGGATAACACAGAGCTGATTCTATAAAAAGTGCTAACATTCCTGTTTCATATTTGTGTTGAAATTTAGCAGACCTTTATAACTGGGAGTTCACTGACTATCTTTAGGTGATCAATGAACTCTTGAGATTGTCTGTAGAAGTTTATTTTCCTTTTGAAGCTTTTACGATGCACTATTTTAAACCAATCTTTTTTTTTGTTGCAGTAAAATGTACATTGTATAGAATTTACCATTTAAACTCCTTTTAAGTGTGCAGTTCAGTAGCATTAACTACATTATTATTGTGTAACCATCACCAACCATTCTTTCCCAAAACTTTCATCTTCCCAACCTGGAGCTCTATACTCATTAAACTATAGCTCCCCACACCACCATCTTCTTAGCCCCTAATACTCAGTAATCTACTTTCTGTCTTTGAATGTGACCACTCTAGTAATGTCATAAGTGAAATCATATAAGTTTTGACCTTTTATGATTGGCTTTTTAAACTTAGAATAATATCCTCAAAATTGATTTAGTGTGTAGCACAACTGGAATTTTATTTTTTAGGGCTGAGTACTATTCTATCACATACATACACACACACACACACACACACACACACATATTCTATCCAGTGTTCTTTTGAATATTGGGTCACATCTGCATATTGGCTTTTGTGAATAATGTTTGCTAGGAACATTGTTATGTAAACAACAAATCCCTGCTTTTAGTTCTTTTGTATATAGGTTTAGAAGTAGAATTATTGGGCCATATAGTAATTTCGTTTGTTTTCTTTTTTAGGAGCTGTGTACTATTTTTCACAATAGGTCCACTATTCTACATTCCACTGTGTGTAGAATTTTATTTTCTATATACTTTTCTTGAAAATCAATTGGTAGAGTACACCAGAGCCTCAAAGTACTCCAGTATTCTAGTATTTAGTCCTTAAACAATTCCTTTTGACTCCTACATACTTAATGCAGTGAATATTGTAAATATTAGCTATGTTAGGCCTGTCTGCCTGTTTCTTCATTTCACCAACAATTTCTTAGGTAGATGTAAATAAGGTATTACCCTCAGTTCTAGGATTAGGTGGAGCCTTATGTGCAAGAATCTTGGAAAACAGTATTATTTTGTTAAGGTCTCTAAAGACTAAGATGAAAAATGAAAAAGCAGCATCAGATGTTTTATCTGAAGTCCTATACTGAGTATGGAAGTAGATTGGCATTAATAATGTAAGAGTTTTCAGATTCATGGAAGACATACAGGCCTATAAACACCACCGTGTACCTTTAAGTACTATGATCAGTTCTCAACTAAAATGCTAAAGACTTAATTTATGTAACGAGTTTTTAAAATAGGTTGTTATTGTTTATTTTTAAATGGGTTTGTACCTACTGGTGATATTATCATACCTGAACTATTTCTGAAACTAAATTTTTGATTATTAGCAACAAAAATAGATAGGTAGGTAGGCAGGCAGGCAGAGACACAGAGAGGCAAAGAATCCCTTTTTACTTTCTCCAAACCAAAGAGTAACCCAACTACAAAGAGATGTGCAACAGTGATTTCTGTCCTATTATCTTTGTTGCACTTTACAGTGATTATATGAAGTTGAGAAAAGTAACCTGAGACAGTGTTCAAGATTTCATTCATTGCACTGTTTTCAAAGATAATGCATTTATATGATATGTTTTGCACATACTTTCTTTTATTAAGTGAATTTTAAAATTATGTATTTTGGGCCAGTTAAAAAAGATAATGCACACTAACAGAAAATTGCAGCAAACATCTAAAGTAGTAAGTGTATAGTACAAGAAGTTATTTTTTCCAGCAGCACTGTTGCAGTCCATACTCCACCCTTCCCAATTCTCCCCTCCATCTTTTCTGAAGGTTATTGTCAGTGGAACTGGGGTTTAGCTTAGTGTTGCCTTTTGCCAAGAAAAGTTGATGTGTAAGTATTAAACTGCACTTCAGAAATCTTGGAATTTTTTTCTAATTAATTAGCTGAATTATTCAGTCATCATCTATTTGTAAAACAAGGTTGAAGAAGATTTTTGTTTTGAAGTTCTTATGAATTCTGAGTTTTTCCTTCCGATTCTTCAGTCATAGCAAAACCTCAAATTCAGAAACCTAACAGACTCTACACATTCTATTTTATTGAGTCTCCATGGTATACCTACCTGTAACATTTTTCTAGTTTGATAGCCCAGCAAAGGCGTTTCTCAAACTTGGCATCTAGAAAGATTACAAATGCAAGGAAGAGGGTTTAGGTTAAAGAAGATATAAAATTATTGTGGTACCCCCCCATAGTTGTTTTTCTGAAGGTTTCAATGGAGGTTAGTAAACATATTGGTTGTTTAGTGCATGTATTTCAACTGTAGATTATAGGCAACCTGAAAAGAATGAAATGTAATGACTTGTATAACTTGAGGTTAAGAGCTGCACCTTAATCCACTGGCTGGGCTGCATTTTTCTGTGATTTGTTTGGCTGCTCCTCCGGCTTGCAGGGTGAGAATCAAATGGTCCTGAGTGCAAACTTGTCACAATCCCTAAAAGAAAACAATTCTGTTTTAAAATTAAAGTAGCGTTTTCCCTGAAGTCTTCAACACATTTCATCGATAGGAATTTGGTCCCATGTTTATTTCTGAACTAATTCCAGTTTATACAAGAATGCTGTGTGCTAGTTGGCATAGGTCTGAGTTCCTGAACTTACCATTTATTGGACATGGAAAAGAGACTTTCGTTTGGTTAGTCATGCTCCATGTCGGAGCTGGTGCTAGGGTTTGTTTCTCTTGAGCTTTGTAGACTGCATGAGAGAAGAAGAGATTCCTGAACAAAAGCACCATGGGGCTAAGTCCTGGGTGAGAATCTAACAACATACACTAGAGTTCACTCTTTTTATTCCCAAATAGCCATATCTATTCTTTCTCTCACACACAATCTTATCTAAAACTGATCCTTAAAGGTCATATCCTTAGGGCCTCCTGAACAAAGGCTCTCAGCGTCTCATCTAGTACTAAGGCCAGGACCTCTGAGTGATGAATAATGCTATCTGTCTCATCTGCTATAGCTCTTCATGGTCTTGCAAACTGTAGCTAAATAATAACTCATAATGTATGTCTTTTATAATGCTGGAGCAAGAACAGGAAGGTTGCAATAGAAATTCCCATTTTAAAAGGAGGATAAGAGCTGGGTGTGGTATCCCCTACCTGTAATCCCAGCACTTGGGAGGCTGATGCAGGAGCATGGAAAATTCAAGGCCACCTTAACTATAGAGCAAGACCTTGCCTCCCCTCCCCCACCCCTTCCCAGAGAAATGGAGGATAGTAGGCTGAGGTTGCAGGCTCAGTGATTGAGTGCTGGCTTAGTAGGCATGAGGCCTGGGGTTTGGTGCCCAGCACAATAATAAAATAACAAAATAAAGGATAATAGGAAACAATATACATTGGCCATTTTTCATAATCCAAGCACGCTAAGTACTCCCTATATTGGCAGAAAGTTACTTTCATAATTCTTCAGTGCATTTGATAGTGCCTGGGAGTGTCTTCTTTTTTGTTGTTTTCATTGCCGCATCCAAAGTCCTTTGGAAAGCACCATCCATTTGGAAACTGCAACTTCTTTGTGTGTGTGTGTGTGTGTGTGTGTGTCTGTCTGTCTGTCTGTCCATCTGTCTGTCCCTCCTTTCCAATTTGTTAAGCAAAATCAAAGAAGGAGAAAATGAGAAATAAATCTGGACATGGGAGGGGCAGGGTTTCAGCAGCTTTCTTGAACTGAATGCAGAGTTGGCTGTGAGAGATCACAGGTTGCCTTAGAACAGTGACTCCCAGTGTGGTCATGGGACCCACAAAACTGGCATCAGTTAGACAGTAAATTACAGCTGCCACCTCAGACTTCCTAAATCAGGATAGAAAAACTAGCAGTCTGCCTTAAGCTGACCTCCCAGAACATCTGATGCAATATCCAGCTTAAGAACCACTTAGGTAGATATTCTGCCTTGCCACTTTTGTGGTTTCTTTGGCAAATCAGGTCCCTTAAGACTAAGGAGCCCACTAGTTTGTCTGTTCACAGTCAGTTCCCTTTGCACTAACGAGGCCCACCTTACCTGATCATTTTTTATGAGCCTGAGAATTTCTCTGTTACAGCAAGCAGCCTCTACCTGTACCCAGGACTATAACTTAAAGACGACCGTGCTGTCTTGGCTTCTGCTTGTCACTTGCTATTCGAACCCTTAAAGCACTGTGTACCCAAGGCCTAAGGATGAACAACTTTGTTCTCACAGACCTTTGCTCTCACAGACCGGGTGGCAGCCTGAAGTCGGGACTTTATGTCAACAGTATGCTCATTTCTGCATTTTCTCTCTCTGATAAAGGTATTTTCCCTTGGATCTGCTCTAGGTCGTTCTCTCAAAAGGTAGAGACAGGATTTAAATTCTACTTCAGTTATAGTACTACTCCTAGAATGGTAGCCTGCAAATTTGAGAATTTGTTGAAATAAAAATGGTAGATAACTACACAAATGCTGAGGTATTACTTTTCTCTTTTAGTTGAAATGCATCATCTTTCTTCATTACGTAGCTGTTCACACCATTGTTTGGCCCAAATAATTTCAGTTATTTTCCCACACAGGTTAGAAATTTATCTGAATTTAGCTTTCTAGTTTCAACACCCCTGAAATGTAAGATTTTCCCCTCATTTTTCAGGATGTTTTGACCAGTGGTAGAACAATACCTTTTATTCCAGGCGCCAAAATAGGGTACCTGTTATATGCTATAGAATAAGTTCCAACCCATGTTTCCTGTGAGATTTCACCTTGGCAGACATCAGCCACCATAGCCACTGAGGAAGCAAAAATAATAGCTCTCCTTGAGGACATTCCTTATTTTAAACTGTATTTTGAGGTCCAATGTGTAGATTCTTTAGTTGGCATATTTACAATACAGCCTAGTTGGGTCTTCAGGTTCACCCCTCAGTAACTCTTCGCTAGGGATCACTTCCTGCGTGTTGGCCTTGAGAATAGTATTTGGAAGTGCAGCTTTAGTTTGGCCTAGTTTAATAGCAGATGAGTGTTAGTTACTAATTCATAGGAAATAAATATTATTTAATTATCACCATCACACAATTTTTTTTTTTTTTTTGGTTTTTCTCCGGTACCAGGAACCGAACTCACGACCTTGCGCTTGCCAGGCAGGCGCTTTTGCCGCTGAGCTAAATCCCCAGCCCCTATCACACAATTTTGGTTCTAACCTAGGCATGTAATAACACTACCACTTTGTACAAATATATGCCTTGTTTACGTTCTTATAGATTCGGGGTTAGTGAGTTTGGTAAGTGAGCTAGTTAGCTGTACCTAAAAAGAACAAAATTAAGCCAAAAAGCAAATAAGTTCTAAGATGTATGTCAAAAATAGTTGAGGGTAGAGGTGGAATGTTGTGTTTGTGTGTGTTTGTGTTTGTACTTTTATGTATATGACTTATGTGTGTATACTTCAACTTGGTGGTGCTTTTTGTTTATTTTTTGTGGCTAAGGTTTAGACCTAGGGCCATATTCATGCTAAGCACATGTTATGCCACTGAGCTATAACACCAGTTCCAAATTATGGTATTTTTTAAAAGGGTATCTGTTACTACTTTTTAAAAAAGTTGTAATATACAGATGGTGACCTACTTATGATGGTTTAATTTAGGATTTTTGAAAGTTATTAGTATGGTTTGTGTCTAGATGTCCCCCAAAGCCTTGTGCAGTCATAGGTCTTTTTCAGAGGTGGCTGGATCTAGTGTGTGTTACACTGGGATTAAGAGCATGTGATTAGTAAATCACTCCACTGATTGGTTTGGCATAGTTCTGGCTGGGATTAAGGTGTGAGTGCAACACCCGCCCTAGGGTGAGTAGCCTGCATATAATATAAGGGACAGAAAGCATCTTGTCTCTTTCCCTTGTTGCTTGCCTTTTTTTGTTGTTTTCTGCTGCCCTTAACCGTTTATACCATGGGATGTCCCTCTGCCAAACCATCCTGCTTTGGAGCCAGCCAGTTACGGACTGAACCCTCTACAAACCGTGAACTAAATAAACCTATCGTCCTTTAACTTTGTGTTTTGGGTCTTTTATGTCAGCAACAAGAGAAAAGTAACTAAGACATTTATATAGCTGAGAATGTTGTATGCGTTCAGTAGAAACCATACTCCGAATTTTGATCTTTGATCTTTTCCTGGGCTCTGTGCTGTGATACTGTGGTAATGCTGATCAGCTCAGTGAGCTGCAACTACCAGTCTGCCACACGATCACAAGAGAAACAACTAACACTCTACAGCTCACTGTATTGCTGAGTGATGTTGTTCTGTAGGCTAGCGGCACTAAATTCAATTTTTTATTTACAGTATTTTCAACTGTGGGTTTATTGATACATAACTCCATCATAAATCAAGGAACGTCTGTATCGGGAATATGTCTTACATGGCAGAATTATATTTTTAAAGGCTAAATCATGCATATGTATGTAGGATTTTATATGTACTGTACAAAAAATATCTCTGACTGCCACAGGAGATCAGAGTCCCTGTTTCCTTTTCAACTTGCACATTTGTAAGTTAATTCAAGTCTGTAGCACAGTCACTTTGTGTGGGATCTCCAACTCCAAAGGCCAACTATTTGGCAGTGGTATTTGGCAACTGCAGCTCTCTCTACAGCTTTCTTTGAAAGAGATAGATAATATCTTAGCCTGAAAGTTTTGATTGTGGCTATTGCTTTAGAAAATGAAAAATAACAGTGTAGGTGGAACACTAGGAAAATTTTGGAAAAGTCTTTACTTTATAGTTGACAGAGTCCTATCCTTTTTCACCAGGGTATAGTAAACACATTCAGGAGACAGTTGTTGCTGGTGTGGTAGCGGACTTTGTTTCCCGATGAGCACCAGGCACCAATGAACACACTGAAATCCAACTGAAGTTATCACTGCCACCTAATGGTATTTATTCTACATCTCCACCAATTGCTATATATTCAGTCAAAGCAGCCATTTTGTTGATAATTTTTCTTGTGCATCTTACATTGTCAAGAGTTTCATAGAATGTAAGGAAAACATAGGGGAAATGTTAAAGAATCACCCACAGCCATAGATTCTGTAGACTTTGATGGGTTTTTGCTGGTCTGTGGTGAAATTAGAAATGTAAGGAAAATAGAATGAGTTTTTTGTGCAGATAAACACATGCACCTTCATTATGGCATTCCTCCTAATGTTGTCTTAAGCTGTTTTTTAAATAAAATAATTACAATATAGTACAAGGTAATTTAAATTAAAAATGATGTCCTCACTTGGCAAAAGAAAAGTTGGTGCCCTATTTGGTGACTAGTTTTATGGGTGTGCATTTCCAATGTGCTGTTCTATGATGTCCCAAGTTCTAGGAAACGGTTAAGGACAGTTAATATTGAAAATGGGAGATCTTTGATGGAGTTCTTTTGCTAGGAAGTCTGTCTGGTGCACTTTGAAGAGTAAAGATTATCTTGTGTAGGGGCCTTGGTCTCATAGTTGTGGTCTTCAAGCTTCAGTTTCCTGATCCCAGCTTCCTGACTTTTAAAACAACAGTGATGATCCTTTCCCCGGCAAGATCTATGTTATTGTCCTACGCCAGCGGTGGCGAGCCTATGGCATGTGTGCCACAGCCAGCTGTTTGTTACCATTAGAAGCTCTGAAAGGTTCACAGTCATTGCCCTATTTCTTCTACATTCCTAGTTTCCCTTTCCCTGTGTCTTCCCATGTTCCTGGATACCATTCTGCTTAGCATCCCTCTTGGCTGTGTAGCCCAGTATTTCCTTGATAACTGGTGTGGTCCATTATGAATTCACCAGTAGCACTGACTATTTATTGGTATTTTGCTGACAGACTGAATAGTGTGTTAGCAATAGTAAAATGAGTAAAACAGCTGCCTGTTCCTTAGGTACACTGTAACTACGTGAGATTATCAGGATACGCACACAGTCGTATATCCTTATAAAGATTGAGTCCTTGTGTCTTTAGTGAAGCATAGAGTATAACTGGTATTGTACTCCTTTGCTTGATGATCTCTCAGTTCCTCAGAGAGGAACTGGGCAGATCCAGTTGGTTTCTCCTAGATTTAGCTCTTGCTGAAGGCTTGTCATCACATCCGAAGCTTTGAGAAAGATCTTATACTCCATCAATTGATTAAAAATAAATAAGAATGAAGTTATTTGAGTGAAATGGAATATGTGGATTCAGAGTATGAATGCTGGAGTCTAAGTAATTTTTCATATTCAAACTTATGCTTGACCCGAAGCAGAGAGAAACAGAAGCTTGAGTCACATTAGGCTTTTTTATTTTTTTCTAAAAAACAAACAAAAACAAAAACAAAGAAAACACAACTTAGTCGTATGAGTGATTTTTTAAAAGAATAATTCTGGTTTATAAATTATTCCGGAATTTGTGATAGCTGATGGTGCTCATTGTTAAGAAAAGACTAAATATACGAAGACTTAGTTTCATTTGCTTCAGGTGGTCAGGTAGTACACTGATCTGTTGTTAGGTGTTTAAAACCCCTTGGAATATTATAATCTGTGAAAATTCGTCATTTAGTCTGTGTAATTTAGAATATTCTACTACAGATACTTTTTAAGACTTGAAGGTTATTCTGTTGAACTAAATGTTTGATCTCTCTCCACTGTGGAGCTTTTAGTTCTTCCTTGGCAGGTGTCCATGTGACAGAGATGAGCAGGGTGGCGTGCTGGCGTTATCCCTCCTTCCCACCGTCTAGGTCTGTGCAGGTTCTGCGTCTTCCTTGCAGTTCGGCAGCCATCTCATTTTGGCTTTGGCTTTAGCAGTCAACCTTCAGAGATCTTTTGTTTTCTGACGGTTAAAGAAACTGGCTCAGTGTTCTTACTCTTACGCACTTATTTAATTGTTTACAGATAATTGAAACTATCAAATATATCTATTGTAAATTACGTTTTTTCAAGCTTGACATATTGAAATGATTGGTTGACACAGTTCCTGGTTGGGAAAAAATTGTTTCTAAGCATCAAAAACCTAATTCTTTTCTGATTTGGCACTACATGTTTTTCCTTCATGTAGTTACAAAATTTCTTTCCTTTTTAAACATAAGGCCTGAAAAAGCTAATGATTGAGTTGGTACTAATGTGGCATGCTTAAAGAATTGTGCACTGTAGAAATATTCACTTTAATATAAAGTATTAAATACTAAAAAGTTAGTATGAAACGTTATTTTGATAGCTGTGGATAAGAGAGAACCCATTAAAGAGTTCAGACTCCAAATATATCACATCAACAACTTTAATTAAACCCAGGGGAATCATTTGCTGAAGAATATTTTGAATTCTTAATGTGATATTTATACTTCCTGGTTTACTTTATTATAAATGTTTTAGAATATCAGCTTGTTTTATTTAAACTTTTTATGCATTTTCATGAGTGATTTTTCTTTGGGGAATAAGTTTCCACCTTTATTAAACAAGACGGTAGGGAAATATGGTTGGTTTCTACAGCTGGGTTCAAGCTATCAGCAACACATCTGTCCTGCCAAGTGGGAGTACACTTGAAACAGCACAGCGTGTAATTATTTCCTTACAAAATTACTTAAAAACAGTCTTATTAAACAGCTAGTGTTTACTGATCACGTAATAAATGCAGACACAATACTAAGTGGTTTACATGTATAAATTCTTTTACAAGTGACTAAAATATGTGTTTCTCTACCTTCTTCTGTTTTCTTTCTCCCATCCCTTTCTCCAACTGGCGCCCCATCAGACCATTGCTTTGGAGAAACAGCCCAAGTCAGAAATAGTAGTAGCTTCCATTAGAATTGTCCACTTAATTTATGTTGCTGTCCATTGTTAATAGGACAGAGAAGACCTGCGTGGGCCTCAGGAGGTAGAGAAGGCAGGTTGCCTGGTGGGTGCTGGTTCCAGCTGAGTGAATGCCAAAGCTAAGGGGACACCAGGGGCACGGCACAGCTTACTGCCGGGAGTGGATGGAGCATGGAGATACCTGAGAAAAAGGGAAGAAAGAACGTTGGGCTTCCAGTGCCCCAACACGCAGCTCAGAGAACCTGAGCTGTTAAATTTGAAAGAATGTGACAAATCAGATGAAGCAACACATTTTGTCACAGACCCAGCAGGAGGAGGAAAAACGTAAATTGGATGACAGTGACAAGGATGAAAGTGACAAGTTTGGGCCAGTGAGGAGACAAGAAACTCATCTTTAGATTCCTAAAAACCAAAGGAGAGAAACACGTATTTTAAACAGACAGCTTCGTATCCTGGTGGAGGAGCGGATACTGCCCATGACAGAGTACATACACTATGTCACTTTATTTCTTGTTGGATGATTACCTTTGTTATTATTTGCATTTGTATGTAGCTAGGATTTTTTTTTTTTTTTTTTTGAGGGGGTGCTAGGGATCCAACTCAGGGCCCTGCATGAGCCAAGCACATGCTCTACCACTGTAGCACAGCCCGGGCCCAAGGATGTTGACGTACATTTACTGTGGGGAGGTGGCTTGATATGTACCCCTCTCAGAGTTTGAAATCTCACCGGCCTGAGTTTGAATCTCAGCTGTGACCTGACCTTGAGCAAGCCACTTGTCTGATGTTTTGAAGTAGACTGTTGTCTGTCAAATGGAGATTTGTAACTCTGAAAGGCTGAGTGAGATGATGATGATGATGTATGGAGACCATCACTGTGCCTGGTACTCGGTCAGGCTGAACAGAAGGGAGTTACCCTCCACAAGAGAGGATAATAGGAGCGATTCCTCCTTCCCCTTCTGACAGAAAGGATGGACTTTACCCAGAGATGACATGCCTGTGGAGAGCAGAGCCTCTGTTCACAAGATAGAGGCTACACCTCACTGTTAGAAAATATGCTTTGCTTGTTAGGGAGGGAGTGTCAGCATTTAAGATCAGGTGGTTGGTTAAACAATGAAATGCATTTAAATCTGTCCATTGTTATACAGAAAGACTCCATGCAGAAATTTTCAGAAATTAAGCGTGGCCAGTTTTACTGCAGAGTACAGTGAAGTCTACACATTCTATCATCATATAGCAATAAAATTACACCTTGGTCAGGTTCAGTTCTTAAATGTTCAGTTATGTCATTGCTCTTCTTTGTTTTGCTTAGGGTTGGTGAGCCTCATCTTCTTTGCATGGGACTTTGTGTTTTTGTTGCTCTTACTGGAGATTAAACCCAGGCCCTTCACACTGAGCTACACCCACACCTCCACACCCTCGTTTTTTAGTTTTTCATTTTGAGATAGGGCCTTGCTAAATCACTAGGCTGTTCTCCAACTTTTAATCCTGCTATCTCAGCCTCCTGGTATGCTGGAATTACTGTTGCGTGCCACTATACAGAGCTAAGACTTTTTAAAATGTGGTGATTGTTTATCTTATAAAAGAAATTTACATTATATTTTTAAATTCCAAGATTAAAATCAGCATTTATATATCAAAAAAACAATTTTTTATCATGTCTAAACACTATCAGAAGTCTTTTTAATTTTTTTAAAAGTTAATATTGTCATTTACTTTTTTAGGTTGACTAATGTAATCCCAAAGAATATTCAGTAGACATATTTTAATTTCTTTTTGTGATTTCAAGGAGTGAAAAATAACATCTGAAAAATTTTAAGGGAGTATTTTTTATGCTGTGCATTTATTCTTATATCATTAGTTGAAAGTTAAATGAGTATGCTTTCTCATTTGTAATAAAAAGGTATGTATAAGCAGTACTGAAGTTTTCTAGGTATTTGAAGAAATGTCAGTAGCTTACAAAAAGTGTCTTGAATTGCTTTTGATTAGTTATCATAAGCATTTATAACTTTGTTCCTCATGAATATGTGTATTTTAAGATAATACTGTGATTTGTAGAAACATTCTTGAGTAATTGAAACTCAAAAGAATTGCAAATTGCTTTGCCTGGTGGACATAAAATAAACATGAGACATGCAGATAATTAGTTTTGTAACTCTTGTATACATTAAGCACATTTTTGGTGCCCCCTGTGTTGTGTATAATTTATCTTTAAAAAAATTGAGCCTTATTTATTGCCATCCTTTGAACAGGTGTCTCAATGCTTGTACCTACTGCAAAACTAAACATGCCAGAGGAAATTTGGCCAGTTATCCTATTGATGAACTAGTGGATAGAGCTAAACAATCTTTTCAAGGTAAGAGTATCTATAATCGTCTAAAGTTAGTCTTCTTCGTAAATCCTTCAAGTCTTCTAAGTAACAGTTTAGATACCAGCTTCCTTAGTTCTTTTAAAGTTTGCAAATATTTTAGATTAACAAGAGATGTTGCTGAATGTAATTGTTCGATTTATAGTTGCATTAGTTAATCTTCTTTTAATGCTTTTCTATTTTATTATCACTCTAAGAAGATGACACATTTTGTACTTCATCATCTATTTCTGGACTTCATGGAAAAAACAAATGAAAAAGTCTATGAGCCTCTGGAATCTGTAAAGTTTTTGTAAACTCAGTATAATACTCCTTTTGAGCAGCATTTTTTGAGCATTTAGAAAACAGACAAAACAAAACAAAATAAAAGAACAAAAGCATGCAGGTTAAGAGTTTCCTAGAGTTTTTGAATGAAAAGGGAGGCTTCCTGTCAGCCAGCATAGGAGCTGTTCCTCCTTCTTTGCGGCTCTGCTGGACTGAGAGAAGGTGACACTGAGGAAGAATCCTAATGACAAGAACGCCGAGCGTGGGTGGCCAGCTACTTGTTGGAAAATGATTGTCTGAGTATTTCTCAGCTTGTACCGAGTTATCTTTAACCTGAGTCACAGTTGTGTTGACACATAACTGCTTCAAGCAGGAACTTCCTCTTTTGTCTTTGTTTATAATATGTGTATATAACAGTGGTGTGTTTTTATGCCCAACATCAGATAATCTATTATGTCTTAATCTTGTGGATTTATAGGTATTGGCAGTGTACTTTTCCTTTTAGCAAGTAACTCAGAGTACTATTTTCAATACCTCACATCTAGATGCTCAGGAGATACGACTCACAGACACATATTTCTTTTGTGTAGCCTGTCTAAACTTTTTATCAACATGAATTTGGAACAGTACTTTTAATACAGAGAAACATACCTTCAGTTGATATTTTTTGTCACTTTCAAATAACTTTTTCTCTTACTTTTATAGACCTAGTCCCTTCCTCAGTTCATATTTAGCTAGTATTGGAAAAGAAACAAAGGAAATTCATTGGTTCTTGATAATGTTCTGTTTTTAGATCCAAGTTATTATCTAGTCTGGGGCAAAGTCTTTTCTGCAGCGTGATTACTTTCAGGATTTTTTTTTTAGAAGGGGCACATATTGGCAGAGAAACCTAATCTATACATCTATCTTTGTTGTCTGGCATTCTAGTCTTGTCTTCTCTTGTCACCTCTTCTTCTCTTCTCTTCTCTTCTCTTCTCTTCTCTTCTCTTCTCTTCTCTTCTCTTCTCTTTTCTTTTCTTTTCTTTTCTTTTCCTTTCTTTTCTTTCTTTTCTAGTTTTGGGATTGAAACAAGAACCACACACATACTAGGCAGGCACTGTTTAGTGAAACATCCCCAGCCCCTGTAAAATTTTATTTTGAGACACTGTCAAAATTTAAAAGTTGCTGGGGTTACAGGCATGCAGCACCACACCTGGCTTTTGCAGGCATTTTTCTTTCCCCTCTGTATGTCTGTTAGATGATGGCAGTATAAACTCCGATGACCTTTCTACCAAATGCTATCAGCTAGGAGGCATATGAATTAGTACTTTTCAGTGTTCACATTTCTAAACACAGCTACATGTAATTGAAACATTTTTCTACTTCATTGTACTTGAAAGTTTGTTGAAAAATATAAACTATAAAATCACCATGTTAGAAGCGAAAGCATTTTCTTCATTACCTCTTATCTGTCTTCATCTGTGACTTACACTGACAATTGTGTGATTGCTTCATGACTTTACACAGTTAATATGTATAATATATGACTCGAGAAAAAAAAGGACAGAAAGTTTTTATATACCCAGTAGACTGTTTTTCTAACAATCCAATTAAGCTCTGACTTATCTTTAGAAACACAATCTGGGCAATAGAGGTAGACTGTTTCTGTCATGGGATTTTAGTGACTAGTTAATATTTTCCTGTCTAAGGCAGTTGGGTAAGTTAAGGTGAGTGATTTGAGGACCAAAGCAAAAGTGAGCATTAATTTAGTGGCTATTTAAAGAGAGAGAAAGTGTGAGAAGATTATTGTTACTAACATCTTTGATATGTACGTTTTTGTTGTTGTTACTGATTGTGGATTATTTGTAATATAAAGTTTGGTTGTTGCTGTCTTGTTTCTTGTTATCTGTGTCCTAGAGTTGAAACCAAATGCCAGTTTTTAGACTTACGAGCTCATTTGATTAATATGTGGTTCTTAGGTCACAACTTGCTGAGTGAGCCAATGTGTGCAAGTAAATCTTGTAAGTAATTAGGTATTTGGTGCTTAACATCATTGGCTGAGTTTGGATGTGAAACACAGGTCACTTACCAGTGATATGATCTGAACAAGTTCTCATCACTATAATATTTAGTGGGGTTTTCTTGGTAAGAATTTTAGGTACAATGTGAAGCAGTTGCTGTGTCAATGACACAAAGAAGACATGTTGCTTACACTGAAGGAACTAAAAGTGAATCTAGAAGGATAAATCTAACTTGAGGTGAGAATATTGAGACATCCATAACAGAGGCATTAATGGCTACCATCAAGTGACAGATTTTACCAAAACTTTCTCTGTAGATAAACTATTTAGTATGACAGTTTTTATTTTCTAAATTTGAGAAGTTAAGTTCATAATGAGGGCCTTATAATTTCCATCATAGGAAATAGCAATCTATAAACTTACATTTTAAAGACATCAATTGAGTAGAATTGTCTTTTCTTCTGCATGACATTGGGATTTTGATGTTCTTATGGAATTCTTAAGTTTGAACTTAAAAATGTGGAATAAATGTAAAGGTAAATGTCATAGAAGATATTACCCACTTTTTTTTCTGTGACTTTTGCATATTTAGTTCTTTAACAATTCAGTGGTTAAGAGAATTTGAACTAAAATCCCTTAAAATCTGCATTCTACCGTGATGAGATTGCTGTCCTTCAATGAGTAACATGACTGTATTTAGTTTCTATACGATGAAAAGTCTCAATACGCTGCCAACAAATTTTAGTGCTGTGTTTAAGCTTACCATCAGTGGAAGCTGAATTTCCCATCTTTAAAATAACATTTTCAGCCAAGTGTGCTGACATACCCTTTTAAATCGTCTCTATTTGAGAGGCTGAGGCAGGAGGATAGCAAGTTTGAGATTACTGGGGCAGCTTGCTGAGTCCTTATTGCAAAATAAAAATTTTAAAAGGGCAACAAATATAGCTCCATGGTAAGGAACATGAATGAATTTGTATGACCCTGGATTGAACCCTTAGCACTGAGGGGAAAAAAGCATTTGTTTTCTTTTACTTAATTTGTTTTATGGCTACTGTGTGTCAGATAGACAAATTGAAGCTGGATTTAATGACACACACTTGTAATCTCAGTGCTGAAATGGCTGAGACCGGAGGATTACAAGTTCAAGCCCAGCCTGGACATATAGCCAGACCCTGTCTAAGACAGGGAAAAAACACATAGATTAAAACCCACATATCCTGTCATATAATAGAATGTACAGTAAGAACATGATTTCTTCTAAAATACATATGAAACATTTTATATTCATAAAAATTATTTCTTATGAAGAAACAAATGAAGAGACAGCAGACTAAACCAAAGACAGCAGGCATTCAGAAGAATGCAAAAGAACCAAGAAATCATTCTGAATATAAAATGACTTCTGAAAGTACTAGAAATACGCTACAAAAAAAAGAGAGCTCATTAACTTTGAATGGATAGCAACAAGTAAAAAATACTCATACTTTTAAACAAATATTTGTTTCTATTGTATATAATAAATATGTTTGATTGGTTTCCTAGCTTTTTCTTTTACTCTAATTCAACCTAGTCCCCTTCATTTGTTTATGGACTATTTTACCTTCTCAGTATGATACTCATTTTTTCAACAGCTCTTCATATTTAAGGTTTACCAAGTAAATTTTGGATTGTCATCTGATTCTCACAGACAGTTGGGCGACCCTCTTCTTTACTTCTGCCTGCTGATTCAGGTTTTTAAAAATTCTTAGGATTAACAATGTTCTCAGGGCTGAGGTTGCTGTGTTTGACATAGTTGCATTTTAGATATCTAGAAAAACATGTCAAACAGTGACCAGGACTTTGTTGGGGCCAGAATGAATTTACAAGCTTGTGTTTTCTAGGATATTCGTATTGATTTTTCTCTAGCAGCTAATCAATCAGTTTCAGTTGTGTAAGTGATGGAGCGAACCTGTTTAAGTGTGCTGGGTGAATGGTGTGGAAACAGCACCTTTCACTGCTGTCTCTGGAATCAAAATGTAGAGATGATGGATGAGCTGTTTTTATAGCTATCGTGTGCTTTTCTAGATCTCATTTGTGTGTTGCTCCTTTTTTTCTCTCATAAATCTGAAAACGCCCTGAAAGATAACTTGCATGAATCAGTTAGGAAAGGTGGAAGAAAGTAGGATGAAATACTCAGAACAGGAAGAGAGCTTCTTGATGTCCAATGATTTTAATTTTACTGTTGGGATTTTTAAAAATATGAATTCTGCTGTACGTCAAGACTTGCAAAGAATACTGTCTGCTGATTATATGATTAATTATAAAATGTAAAGGGAAGACGTTGCTTCCTACCCTTTTAGGTGGGGAACGGTGTGAGCAATATTCGATTTTGTTAGACAAGTTTCAGATCGCTCCATTGTGCAGTTTATATCAGTCCCCCTTTAGTCAGGTTTAGTATGTAATGATTTTGATCCTGGATCAAAAAGAGGCCAATAGTTGTATTCTTTTTACTAACATGGCAGTTACATTAAATGTCTCTAATTCCTTTATCCTTTCATTTGTGCTGTGTTCAAAGAAAATTGAGAAATACATTCTTTTCTTGGATTAATAATATTAATGTACATGTTTGTTATACATTGTCAACTTCCAAAAGAGATTTTAACAGCTTATATTAAATAATTGTATGTAACTCTGAAAATAAAAGCTATATAAGATGCTGTATTGCGTCTTTTTTTTTTTTTTTTTTTTAGTTTTTTTCAGGTACTGGGAATCGAACTCATGACCTTGCGCTTGCCAGGCAGGTGCTGTGCCACGGAGCTAAATCCCCAGCCCCCTGTATTGCGTCTTGAAAGAGGGAAAATAATTTCACAAACTGATGAATATTGGTCCTGTAGAAGAAGGGGGAATAGTGTGATTTACATAATTTGATATGAGCATGTGAAAGGAAGTACTGTGTATACTTACCATATAAAATCTGCAATTTCTAGGCTGTAAACACTAAGAAGAGTTATTTTCATGTATCTTTTCTGCAGAGACATTGAATAAAATAGTAGAAATGCTTTGAACTGATAATATATAGAAATTCAAGGCATAGTCTTTACATGGCTTTTTCTTCTGTTGATTTTTGCAAAATCTAGACATCTAACATTAGAGTGTGTTTTAAGAGGAATTTTTATAGGAGAGCCAAGTAAGTATACGTAATACAGCTTGACAAGGGTAGGGGGGTCACAGTGCCTGAGCAACTGTTCACCAGATACTCATTTTATGCAAGATAGGAGTAATACTCCCTTTAACCTCAGGGAATGTAAATTAGGGCATCCCTGGGTTCCAGGAGTGTGAGCCACGACATCCACGGCAAAACACCCTCATTTCTTGGCCTTTGGCTCTTTTCATCTCTGTGTCTGCATTGGTGGTGTTCAGACCTTAGCAACAATGGAGGTTCTCTCTTCACTGAATTGTGCAAAATAGAGGCACAGCTGCAGTGCCCAAGGAGAAGTGAGACCTTGTATAGTGAGGCTTTTCCTCTAAACCTATAGGACCCAGTTGTGATCCTTTGGTGCAGAAGAGTGTTTCTCAGGCATAGAGGTAGACATTTTCCTAAAGAGCCAGGGTAAGGGCCTGGGGATTTAGCTCAGTGGCACAGTGCCTGCGTGGCAAGTGCAGGGTCGTGAGTTCGATTCCTGGTATCAGAAAAAAAAAACAAAAAAACAAACAAACAAAAAAAAAAACTAAAGCGCCAGGGTAAATATTTTAGGGTTTGATTTGTGGGCCATGAGTTGTTCATTGCACCTAATTTTTTCTGCCTTGAGCCACAGATAATATGTAAATGAATGGGTATGGCTGTGTCCCTGTGAGACTCTTATTTAAGCACAGAGTTACTGATGGAAAGTTTCTATGGTCAACTGAGGGGAAAGCTAACTTAAATGAGACAAAATTCTCTGTGGCAGAGCTTCGTGGTGTTTAATGTATCGATACGTGTTGTAAGTCTTTAAGAGGATATAGTCTTTAGGAACTAGCATTGCTGGGGAATAAATCAGTGTTCTTAATGTGATTTTCATTTGAGTCACTTGGCACACATAATAGTGAAAGTAAACTGAATATCTGAGTTCCATCCCTAACAGGTGGATCACAATTTCTGTAGATGATAGTCCTGCATTTTCCAAAATGTGATTCTTATGTGTATCCAGAATTAACAGCTGTGAATGTGAACCATGGATCTAGATTTTTCAATTAAAGCTGCAAAATGAGCTAACCTCCTCCCCTCTATAATGCAAGGGATTCTGAGGACAAAGCCTGGTGGATTTGTATTCAAAGGTCAAATTAGGGAAAGCTGCAGGGGCAGGAAGAGTGTTACCAATTCATTGACCCTGCCCCCGTAGATAATGGAGGGCTTCAAAAGCCACAGGTGGGAGCTGGGGATTTAGCTCAGTGGCAAAAGCGCCTGCCTGGCAAGCGCAAGGTCGTGAGTTCGGTTCCCGGTACCGGAGAAAAACCAGAAAAAAAAAAAAAAAATAGCCACAGGTGCTTATGTAAGTAAACCGGCTCAGTTATTTTTGTTTATCGTCCAAGCTATCTCAGAGACTCAGCTGCCCTTTACTGAGCACACACTGTGCTTTGTGTAGGAATTAAAAAGGTGGTAACCATGTGGTCCTTGTCTTCGCGGCACGTTTAGTGTGCAGGCATAGAGGGTAGCAAGTTTGACTATGAAAATTAAAGTTTTGGGATAACAAAAGTGACTGATCTTGTTGACTTAAATAAGCACTTGTAGATTTTGAAATCACGCTTTATCTCTATAGGGCAGTATCTCCACACGGACAAGATTCCTGTTGCACTTGCACTTTCCCTGACTTGGCCTAATCTTTGCCATTCAACCCAGTTTTCGCCTCAGATGCTTTCTGAATGTGAAGTTCTTGTTAGCTACTGCAGTTGGGTCTCGCTTAGTAGTCAAAACACAACTGGTTTGTGTTCTGAATCATGAGGGTTACATGATAGCAAAGGTTTATGGAAGAAACCCAGTAATGGCCTTTTAACTGTAGTCACTATTGAAAGCTTATGGTCTTAAGGAGGTAAGGATCACACCTTGGCATTTTTCTCTGTTACTTCCTCATTAATGAGGCAATGTACTTAACACCCACAAATTAAAGAAGGAAAGATTTATTTTGGTTCATGATTTGTAGAGCTTTCATTCCATAGTTATCTGGCTCCAAGGCAGGGCAGCATGGCAGGGGGACGTCACAGAGGAGAAACAGTCTATGACAGAACAGGCATAGGGCAGCAGCAGCAAGCAGCAGCCTGCCTTCCTTCTGTCTCTTTATATTAGATTCAGGTTACAAGTCTTTTGGGTGATGCCACCCGCATCCAGGGTGGGGCTTTCATTCTCCACAGCCAGGTCTATGCTAAACCAGTTTAGTTATCACATACATACTCTTAATCCCAATATCACATACCCTAGTCCAGCATCACAGACCCCTGATCCAGCCACCTCTCAGAAGCCCCATGTATGAGCACGTGAGGCTTTGGAGGAACGTCTAGATACAAGCCACAACAGCATTAGGTTTGGAAGTTTTCTTTTAGGATCCCATACAAGGAATACCAAGGGATATAGTAGGTCTCAATAACACAGCTTTAATAATGCTAACTCATTTTCTGTCTCTCTGAAAGTTGCATGTTTTGGCATTCCTTGCTAGAATGTGCAAACATGGCTTGAAAACATGATGCTCTGAAAGCGTTTTTTGGGAGCTAAAGATAGTACAGTCAAGGTCATGGTGACTCACTGGTGATCTGGCCCATTCCTGTAGCCACTGGGTCCCATCAAAAAATCCTGCCAAAGAAGCAAATAGCACACAGTTTTGCTCACTCCCTGTCATCATGTAGGGTAATACATCCAGGTGCAGGAAGAAATACTAGAATTTACTGGATGTCTGTGTTTGGTCATCCTTAAATTTTTTTCTTTTCATATATTTTTACATATATTGGTAGGATAGCATTTGAGCATAATTAATAAATATACATCTGTGGGAATGAATTTTTAAACTTTTGTATATTCAGGAAAATGATATTTTAAAATGCAGAGATCATAGACAGCAACAGATAGCCTGCCCATTTTCCACTATAAATGTAATTCTTTCAGCCTGGCCTTTTGTGTGAATGGACTAACAGAGTTGTAAGTTCTTTGTCAGAGTCCTGAGGTGTGTATATTTCATTTTGATTGAATAAAAATCCATCTGCTTTTAAGATAAAATAAGCAAATAATGAAGTTTATGCACTCTGGTGGAAAAGAGCAGTACTTACTGAGGATTCTTCATCCTTCAGAATACTTCCTCCTGGGCTGGGGATTTAGCTCAGCGGCAAAAGCGCCTGCCTGGCAAGCGCAAGGTCGTGAGTTCGGTTCCTGGTACCGGAGAAAAACCAAAAAAAAAAAAAAAGAATACTTCCTCCTTGGGAATCCACTCCCTGGTCCTTCCTTCTGTGTGATGAAACACCGAAAGCTTAAGCCAGAAGGAAGCTAGAGTCACACATGCCTGGCAGAGTGTATATGAGTGTAGCAGATGCTCAATAACTGTTGACTGCATGGTTAATCTAGAAATGAGTATGCCTAGAAGCTAAGCATGGTGGCTCATACCTGTAATCCCAGGATTCTGGGAGGCTGAGGCAGGAGGACTGCAAGTTCAGGCCTAACTTGGGCAATGTAATGACTTAGGCCTTGTCTTAAAATAAATAAAAAAGGAGTTGGGGATGTTCATCAGTGTAAAGACCATGGGTTCAATGCGCAGTACTACTCCCTCCCCCGCAAAAAGGTATACCTGGTGAAGTTCTGTCACTTGGAACCTGTACTGAAAAGATGGCATAGAAAATCTGTTTCTAAAGTAGGCAGAAGATACTGTTTGATTCCAGCTGCTTTTCCAACACAATTAAATACTGGGTCTTTTAAGACGGACTTGATTGTATGGCACAGATAATTATTACTTGTAGCTTTCTAGATATGCAACAGAGAAATAATTCATTGTGGGAAATGATTTCCTATAGTTAACAGTTGTCTGTTATTTTACTCAAAAGATATGTCCATTTAGGTCTTTATTTATGGAGCTATATAGATATAGATATAGATATATGGATATATATAGATGTATAAGGAAAACTATCGCAACAAATATATATATATAGTTTTCTTTTTCCTAACAGAATTCTGCAGATGACTTTTAGTGACAAGGAAACAAAAAACAGCCTAGGGTTTGCTTTCAGAGTTTGAACTAAAGCTGTGTCTGGGATGGTTTTGGTGAACCTTTAAGGCTGCAGGTTAGTTTTGGAAGGTTGTTTAATGGAATTTTAATAGCCCTAGAAAGATGTGAAAGTGATACTGCTACCCAGTGGTTTGTAAACCTGACTCTGGGAGATGTTTTCCGGGCAAAAGTACTACTTTGTGATGCCAGCAGCTTTTATTGATTCTGCAGAGTCTGCAGTTTCTAACACTGGCTGTCAATTCATTTCATTTGAAAAATTATTAAATCTCTTCTCCTGCTTGTGTGGATATTAAATTGCCGTAAACACACTTGCACAGTGTCAGGTATGGTGGGCACAATTTTCTGCATGAAAAAAGTGTTTGTTAGTGGGACCTTGGCTATTCCTCAGAGTTATAAATTCTATATATATTTTTTATTTCTTGTTCGCAGTTATGCTTTTTATTTCTCTTGGTGAGTTGCAACACATTTCT
Source organism: Chinchilla lanigera (assembly GCF_000276665.1). NCBI lineage: Eukaryota > Metazoa > Chordata > Mammalia > Rodentia > Chinchillidae > Chinchilla > Chinchilla lanigera. Next base: position 5,718,230 of record NW_004955483.1, on the reverse strand, counting down.
TATTATTTGTAATATAAAAAAAAGTTTGATTTGGATCGCTGACTCTGAAAACTACACCCTTCAATTCATCATTTCTGATAGTGGCAACAAAAGACCGAAAGCCAGGGACTAAGAGGATGTAACCAGGAACAATGTAAATGAGTAAGAACGAGAAAGATTTGATGAATAAATGAATTTAGTGCCAGGAAAGAAAAGAATGATATGTTCATACATCTGTCCCCCTTCCTCCCTTTCTCCTCCTCTCCTGTTTTCTCCTCCTTCTCTTCCCCTTTTCTACCTCTCCCTTTTTCTCCCTCCCCTCCTCCTTCTTCCCCTCCTCTGGATCAAACCCAGGGCTTTCTACGTACTTGGGCAAGCATTCTGTACTGAACTACATCCACACACGGATATATTTGATTTGTTGAATTTTAGGAAAAGTGAATGCTGCTGCGATAGTAATCATCTGGAGAAGTGAGATTTAAGCTTTACTGTGTCTAAGAATAACCTGTAGATTTTTGGTGTTCGTGTTCAGAATTCAAATACTTGGCTTGGTTCTTAATTTACTGCCTCTCTTATACACTCACATATTTGGATTTTTCAAATAAAGAACCCTAAATCATTGGGAAGCAGGTGATACACAGATCAGTTTTAGAATCTGTCCTGTACAGAAGTAGCTTGATAAATACACCCACTCGTATGATCAAAATATTCAGTGGAAATGGGGAAGAAATATACCACTCTTGTGAGGTAATAAAAAATTAGGTCAGTTTTTCCCATGTTATGCATCTGTGGACCAGCTCAGTTCTTCCATGCCAAGCTACTGCCTTAGTGGATTTATGCTGCTGAAACAAAATGCCAAAGACTGCTGAGTGCAGTGACAAGACCTTTAGTCCCAGGTAGCAGGAGGCAGAAGGGAAGGAGTCACTTATGTGTAGCGGTTCGAGACCAGCTTGGGAAACATAGTGAAAGCCCATCTCAAAAACAAAATGACAACAAAAGTAGCATAGACCTGGGTAGTTTATAAAGAACAAAAATTTATTTTCTCACAGTTTTGAAGGCTACAAGCCCAACTGATGTGGGCAGCTTCAGGGTTTGGCACGAGGGCTCATTCTGTTTCTTGTTGCTGTGTCTTTGGAGGCCTTGAACACTGTGTCCTCATGGTGAAAGAAGTGTCAGTGGGTGGAAAGAGATGAACCCATTCCCTTGATCCCTTTAAAAAGGGCTCTAATCCTATCCGTATAAGCTCTCATAGCCTAATAACCTAAAGGCTCCACCTCTTAATATTAATGCATTGGTTATTAAGTTTCAGCATACTTTTGGAGATGACACAGACATTCAAATCATAGTGCCTTTCATCAGTTCTTTTGAGAAGTTTTAACAGTACAGATTCCCAGGCTCTTAAAAGTCTGATTCTGTTTTTGTTTTTTGAGACAGGGTTTTATTTGTAGTTTAGATTGGTCTTGAACTCACTGTGTAGCCTAGGGTTATCTTGAATTCATGAGTCTGATTCTGAACAAGGCTACTACTATGATATGAATGGTTATGACCTTCCAAAATTCATAAATTGAAGGCTATTCCACAATTCATTGGTATTAAGAGGTATCCTTTCTTAGGGGGTAGGTGAGTAGGTCGTGCAAGTAGAATGTTTCTGGATGGGGTTAATGCCTTAGAGAAGATGCTTAAAGGAGTCTGTGGGCTCCTCCCATGTCAGGATACACACAAGCATTTTCCTATCCGTATGTAAGGGTGCAGAAAGAGGCATTGTTTGTGAGGCAGGGAGCAAACCTTCATGAGACACTGAATCATCTGACCCCTTGATCTTGGATTTCCCAGCCTCCAGAACAGTCAGCAGTAAGTTTACACTATTTTGGTAATTATTCAGTAAAAGATATTTTGTTGCAGCAGTCCAAACAAACTAGGAGACCTACAGAACTGAGAATGTTTATTTTAAAAACTTAACAACTTTGAGAATCACTATCATGGATCTTTTTTGGAGGCTACCTCTTTTTAGTTTGTATTGATTATTTTCCACTTTATGTATCAGTTGTACTTTAAGTACAATTTGAATTTGATCTTTCAAAACAGAATATCATACTGTTACAATTTGAAGAAAAAAGAGACCTTTACCTCCCCTAAAAATGGTTTCGTTTTGTTCTGTTTTGTTTTTGAGACATGATCTCACCATGTAGTTTAGGCTGTCCTCAAACTCTTGGAGATCCTCCTGCCTCAGCCTCCTGAGTGCTGGGATTATAGGCATGTACCTTCATGCCTGGCCTAAAATATGTTTTATAAAAGAAATATGCTTGTATTATGGAAAAATTCTTGAGTTTATGTTAACATGAAGTAATTAACTCATTTCTTTGTGTAAGTATAGAAATAATATGTAAATTTGTATCATTTTAAAACATACCTTTATCTTCTTGACATAAGGTATATACTGTTTTATATTTCTGTTTGAAAAAAATGTAAATAAGAAGTGTTCAGTTTCTGTATTGTAGAGGAAATCTATAATACTGCTAGTTTGGAGTATTTTGGTGTATTTGTATGATGGAGTATTATACAATTAGAAATAGTTAATGTTTACAAAACTTACAATAATCTGAAAAAATTTGCTGTCATACTGTCGGTTAAAATTACATATGGTATAGTATCACAGACATTCTTGAAGTAAGCAGACAATTAAAAATTGAAAAAGAAATTCAGCTAAATGTTATTTTGCAGGGGAGGAACAAAACGTGTATTACATTTTTCTACTATTAATATATACATATATATATATATTACTTGTATATATAGTCCCATGTATACATTTCACTTTGCTTGGATCAATAAACAAAATGTTCTTTAAGGAATTTCCTATTAAATTATCTGTTTTTCAGGGTAGAAACTTAGATCACATATATTTGAAATAATTACTTTTTATAACTTGAGTAAAATAAAAACATACGCATGGCTACTTGAACCTTCTGTAAGCTGAAACATATTTGTATATAACTTTGGAATTGGGGGATTCTCTTTGATCATATGATAGCCTGATCTTGTAAATGTTTTCTTCTAGCAAATAATAAACTGTTATAAGACCTACTCCAGAGAAATCCAGAGGCCACTTGGCTTTCCCTCTTGTGCTTCCTGCGTAGCTCCACGTTCTTAACTGAAATCCTGTGAATAAGGCAAGGAATCGCAGGGTGGAAGGGCGCTTGCAAGCACTCATAGCCCGTTGTTTTCAGGTGGGAAATAAAGAGAAGCATCCCCCAAGCTTTTCAGCCCGCTGGCTTTCCCACCACTAAACTCAGGTTTCTTAAGCTGTATCTCAATAACAGTGTGCATTTCTGGACAGATAACCCAAGAATATGGGAGAAGGTGAAGAGGAAAAGTTGAAGGAAAGTTGTGCTGTGAAGCACTACACAGGGACTTCTTAGAAGAGAGGCTTGAGCAGGGCCGGAGGGGTGATGTCCATTCGGAGGACAGTACAGTGCAGCTTCGGATCAGACCCGCGAGGGGGCCCATAGGGCATGGCTACACTGTCCACTCCATCTTCACATTGTCTCTGTGCCCCGCTGCTTTTGCTGAGCTCCTTGAACATAGCACTTGCTCCTTTGCTTTCAGATTCTTTAGCCTGTGTATTGGATTGACAACTGGTGGTCAGCTTATAACCCCCAGCTGAACTGAGTAAGTGTGGTGCTGGGTGTGGGAGGACCACCTGGGGACTGTTGCTAGCAGCTTAAGGAGCAGAACTGGAGAAGAAGTGAGGCTGTTGAGAGGTGGTAGAGCTGTAAGGAACTGTTGGTTCTGTTGGAGGAGCTTGTCATGCTGGCTTTCCTGATGAACTTGGCTGTTTTCATCTTCCAAGGATCTTGGGGCCTTGTTGGCACTGAGAATGGCTTCAGTTCACTTTGGGGGAGCTCTGGTTCTCACTCTGAGCATTGTTTCCTGGTTCTGGAGGGGAAGATGGTGCACTGCCGGCCTCCTGGAAAAGCTTGCTGTGTTGGCTTCCCTGATGGGAACTTGGCCATCCTGATTATCAGAGGAACTCGGGACCTCACTGTTGCCAAGGATAGCTGTGGTACCTTTGAGGGGGAGCTCTGGTTCTTCTGAGCATCACTTCCTGGCTCCAGTGCAGATCGCTCAGCCTGCTAGCACAGCTCCTTCATCCTGCTGGCACAGACTTTGTACATTCCACCACTGACCTTTGGGCCTTCCCAGCGCAGATCCATGAAACAGACCTGCATGAGTGCGGCTGGGGATTTAGCTCAGCAGCAAAAGCGCCTGCCTGGCAAGCGCAAGGTCGTGAGTTCAGTTCCTGGTACCGGAGAAAAAAACCAAAAAAAAAACAAAGAAACAAACAAACAAAAAAAAACAACAAAAAAAAAACCAGACCTGCATGAGACGTTGTCATGGGCTCTGGGCCTCCCTCCAGTTGGACTCATGGGAGACATTGTTATGGGCTCTAAGTCTTCAACTGGACTCATGCAGGACATTACCATGGGATCCAGGCCTTCAGCTGCATTCCTTGGTCTTGGTGTGTGGACAGACTTCCTGCACTCTCTTGTATATCATTCTTTGGGTGACTATTATAAATAATCTTATAAACTGTGTGTCCTGTATTATTATATTGTTCCCCTTGCAAATATCCCCCTAACCAGCACAGCATGGCTGCATCTTCCGTATGAAAATGTCAGCCTGGTCCTTGGCTGGCGATGCTTTCAAGGGGAGTACTTTCCCTCTGTTCCCCGTCATATTACTCTATTTCCTCAAAGCACTTGTAAGTTGTACTTTGTATCCATTTGTCCATTCATTTACTTATTGTCTATTCTGAGAAGTTAGTGAGAATACCTGTTTTATTTATCTTTACAACTTTGCATTGCACAGGGGGCTTAGTAGGCCCATGATAAATGCTTGCTGAATAAATACATGAAGAAAAATGATAACTTACATGTCAGTAGATTCTATGGGGTTTATATCAGTGTAAAACCGCTAAGTGTGGACTGCTATTTTCTTTCTAGTGAAATACATTTAAATTACATAAGTGGTTATCTAACTTTTCATCTTACTAGGAGAAACTCCTCTGCTTTCCCTCAGTTCTCTCTTCACTTGGGGTGAAGTGAGTATTTGCATGTGTGTGTGTGTGCACCTGACATGTAGAATGATCAGAGCCCAGCAATATGTGTGGAGGAACCTACCAAGAGGAGTAACCCAGAAAGTCATTATAAGAAAGAAATCTAATTCAGGAAGGGAAAACAAACCATCAAACTGGAAAAGTGTAGAGTAAACAAACCCAAACTCATGGAGACCAAATGGGAGAATGTTTTAACTGATTGATTAGAATGGGCCATATGGCTTGCCACTTGGAGATTGTTGGACTTGACTTAGGGTTGAAATGCCATGTGTGCAGTGGCTAAAGTCTTCTGTTTTGAGACAGGGTCTCCCTGTGTAGCCCAGGCTGGTTTCCACCTGGTTTCCAGATGTATGCTTCAGCCTCCTGAGTAGCTGGGACTACAGATATGTACTACCATGTCTGGGTCAAAGCCCACTTTTGGCATAGATACTATTTGAAATATTTAAACCTTTTTGGTTTACCATATTACATAATTATAGATTTAATAAATTTACTTTAAGTTTTAACAAATCTAGTGAAACCATCAATTATTTTCTTCTATATGAAATGTGGACCACCTACTTCAAAATTCTGGAAGGCCATTACTTGGAAGTTCCCACTAAATCCAACCTCTTAGTTTTCTTGCTTTATATAGACACATCCTTTCCACATTGTGCACTTGGTTATATGTGTGGCTTTGCTAATGGAACATTAGAAAGTACTGTGCAACCTGAATTTTGATAATCATTTGTGCCCTGGGGTTTGTCCTTGTGGAATGTTGCTTGGAGCTCTGAACCACCATGTAAGGAGGTACACCTATCCAACTGGCCATATTATGTGGCAGCAGAGAGCCTTAGCTTGCCCACAGACATTCTGGAAGGTCTCAGTTGAGATTCCAGATACATGAATGAAGAGGCCATCATGAAAAGTGGTGTTCCAGCCACCACTTTGATCAAAATTCCTACCCACCCAAACTTAGCCCAGATTGCAGAATTGTAAGCAGTAACAAATTACTATTGTTTTAAACCACTAACCTTTTCCCTGCTGTGTTATTCAACAATAGATGCATTATATTAGATTTTTAAAAAATGTAATAGTAAGAATTCATTACACCTTTGTTATATTCATCTTACCTTTTAAAATTAGATAAATCTAGACTTGTTTTCCATTAAACTATATATGTGGCAATATTAGGATTATGGTTTTAAGAACTACTAGCATATTATCAGGAACTGGAGCAGAGAGAAAGGTAAAAATCACAGAGCCCCTGGCTAAGCAGCATGCAGTATACAAACTTGTAAGTTGCTATTGTATGACTGTAGGGTAAAACCAGTGATTCAGATGAGCTTACAGTACTTTATTGTTTTATTAAGAATGAAGTACTTTCAATTTTGTGTCCATAGCTTATTAGCTCTTTGTCCTTAAAGCCATTTATTCTCTCTCAGCCTCTGTTTTCCTGTCTGAAAAATAGGGATAAAACATACTTACTAGATAATCAGTGTAAAAATTAAATAATATAATGCTAAGTTTGTGATACTTGGAAAATGCATAATAAGCAGTTTCCTATTGTTTTTAGTGACATAAGAGGACAAGAGCAAGAAAGATGCAAAGAGAAAATTAAGTCATTACTTAGAATACTTTGTGTTCTTTCCAGCTTTACTTTTTTGGTGTACATACATACACACATATCTACATGGTTTCACATGTACATACCTAGATTACTTTTTCTTTTAGGACACACCTCACATGTTTTAAAGTGTACACAGAACACCTGGGGATTTGGCTCGCAGCAGATTTTATTTTGGAGCTCGGGCAGAGCCTGGGAGTCTGCCGTATTTTAAAACTCCCAGGGGATGCTGAGAGGGAGTCCTTGGGTCCCACTGGGTAGGAAGTGCCTCTAGGATGATATCATATTTAGCCTCTCATATTTTGGTCTCAGATGTGTTCTTTAACTGTTATATCTTTTGATGCCATGTAGTCTGTTCTCCTGTTACAAAAAAAATTTTCGCTATCCATCTGTGATAGTGCTTATTAACTTAAGTTAAAGTGGTTGGTTTGAATGTTTATATCCTCCACTTTACCTCCCTGCAGTAAAGATGGCCTGGAGCTTATCTTGGTATCACAATTAATGTTCAGTAAATGTTTTTTGAATGAACTCACATGTATGCCCATTGGATTCTCATAACTGTACAGCAGAAACTTTATCTTTCACCTTATCAACCAAAAATAGTGAACATTCTCAGAATGAACCTGGTGAATATCTGGCTGTGGATCCTGGGATTGGAAGGAAAAGCCAGCTGCATAATCAGGAATAGTAATGAGAGAAAGATGGATTATTCACATATGTGAGGAAATTTAGCAAGAATGGTCTGGATTGGGTACAGCTACACCTGTTTATATGTGTGAATATTAATGTATACCTAGCTAAATTATATAAGCAAATAATGGCAAACTAGATAGTATTTGAAACAAATTGAATTTTTAACACAGAAAATATTGAAAAACGGGAATTAAAAGTATGTTTTCTTTGAAAGATGGGACTGGTATAAAATTTACTCAAGTGACTTCATTTGCTTTTTATATCTGTATTGTTCACTATGATAAGATTTGTGCTTTGTTTTTTAGACTTGAAGTAACTTGTAGGGTATGATCCTCCCTTTGGTGACAATTGCACTGATGTTAAAATGTGATTTACTACATAATTAGTTTAAGTAAGAAAAGAGCAGGGAGGGTTAGGAGAAACTTGGCACTGTATTAAGTGGAAAATACATTGAATGAAGATTTTTGAGTAACTTCTTTCCCAATATTAACCCAGGGTTTGATTGTCTCTAGCAGTATTTTTGAAGCTGTTTTCAAGTAGTGTGTATGCTTTTTGTAAATTCATAAATATTGCAATCACATGAAAGATATTCTTCTTCATAAATTTTGAAACTCTAATGTCTTTGCTCAGATTGACTAACATTTTGCATTCTACTGTTAGGTTTTTTGACTTAAATTGATGGCTTTTGAAATACCTTTGAGTAAATATAAGAGAACTGTTGAGATTTCTTTCTTAGCACATTAGCTAAGGTAAGTGACAAGTTAATCTTAATTGTTACTACCATTATTTATTTAACAAACATTTGTCAAGTGCTTATTAAGTAGAGAGTTTGTGATATTCAAATGCTATTTACATTTTGCATTTTCTGTGATTAATGCTGGAGCATTAGAAGAAACAAATTGTAATATCTAAATATGGCTGTATAGCAAGCTGTAAAACATTTTTTTACTAAAATATATGACTTTTAAAATATAAGATGCTATTTGATCGCTGTCTTGTTCAAAATAATTTAAGAGAAAACTAAATGGATACTTGGACCAATATATTTTACGTACGTTATTTTTGAAATTGGATAGCAGCTAATTCTTGACATCATGTATTCAGTCACAATATTCCTGATTTTTCTTGAACATGATTTCCAGGAATGAAACAGCCATTTCTCAGTAATAAAAAATTATTTCATATGCTACATAGTATTTACTGTAGTCTGCTGCCAGTGAATGTAAAGCAGAACCTTGGCACACCCCTGGTTTCATTCTTGGTTTTAGTTTCTGTCTTATTTATGATGGTTGTTTTTGATTAATACCGATGTGATTATAAATGTAATTCAGATTGCTGTTGCTGGGTGCTTATTACAAATATTACTAAGAGGTGGGTTATCAAGTAACCTGCGGTTTTACATCTAACCTTTTAGTTTCTTCCTTACATTTATGTAACGAATTATAGTTGTTGGTGCTTATGTCTTTGTTTTTGAGCACACTGCGGTTACATTTTGAGTCTGAGGATGAGTATTAAAATAGAGATTTCTTGATTGATGGGCCACTGCACTTTGCACTATAGCATGCTGCCTTTGGGGAAATTGTTGTATGGTACTCAGATATTTGGTGTTGCAAGTGCATTGGTTGCTATAGTGCAGTTTATTATGATAACGGGTCATTTCATCAGTTGAGGTCATCTTGAGAGAAGCATTTGGTGGAACTGCGGTCATGGCTCTGCCACTTTCCCTAGGTCTTTGGTTTTGTTGTCCTAGGCTATTTCCAAAAACTGGGTAACTGTTATAAACAGCAGAGTGCTGCAAATAGGATGCAGCTATCATTTTAGTTTCTGGAAATGTTAATATACTATGAGAAAAGCATTTTAATATATGTACTGTATTAGTAAGACTATATTTAAGGACATTCAATAAATAGTACATAAGGTACATTTGAAATAATGCCCCTGAAGTTATTAAAAAATCCCTGTCAAGTTTGGACACTAAAAATGTTTAAAATAGAAAATCCTTTATTTCGTATTTTAGAAATGTATGCAGAATGGGTACAGTAGTGATGTTAATGTTGCAGAAAGATTAGTTCTGCTCGATGTACCTATTAATTTGAAGCTTGGGATTCACGAAGATATTTAAAGTCTGCAGTGTACCCATCAGAGTAGCCTGCTTGCCTAAAACCCATGTTCTCTTCATGCCAGAGAGTTGCATTAAATGAACTGTGAATTTTAATTTGAAGTGTATTTGCAGAACAATTTGTGTAAAAAATGGATTTATAGCTTGCAATCTGGGTACTTCAGAAATGCTGAGTAAATCCAGTTCGTCTTTTGTTGCCAGTTGTGCCTGTGTTTAATTTTAGGCAATTGCATTTGTGATCTGCTTATATTTTGCCTTACTTTTTGAGAACCAGTGCTCCAAAGAAAGAAAAAATAAACCACTTTTGTTCCCAGTTTATTTGCAAACCAGGTCAGACGCCCTTGATTAGTTCTCAGTTGGAGGATAATTTGAACCTTGACAGATTGAACCCAAACAGCAGGGTTTCTCTAGTCTGGCCAACAGATAGAAAAAATAAAATAAAAGCTAATTCCAGTTCACAAACTCTGCAACAAGACTGAATAAATGTGCAACTGTTAATGAACAGTTATTTCAAATATTTACAAAAGGCTCAAGAAAAAAGAAAAGATTAACATCTTAGGCAGCTGTTCTAAGGGAAGCCTATTAAAAATAAACATGATAAATGATGCTCAAGAGCTAATATATCTGTCAAATATCAAATACACTCAAAGAAAGAACTGTTTCAGGGGGAAAAAGACTATTAAGACCCCGTTAGACATGAAAGCTGCCTTGCTTTGGGGTTTTGGGGGTCAGAAATCTGTTCTCATTAAAAAAATTGATTTTTAATGCCTCAAATATTCATACAGATATTGTAGATGGTAAGGCTCTGTGTTAGTGGATTAAATCACTCAAGTTGTGTCTACTGTGATTCAAGTGGATAGATTGTTGTTTCTGTTGTTTCTTAGTACTCGGATTAGAAATTTTTATATTCACCCTTACATCATTTGGGTGAAGATACTTGTTATTTTATGGGATTGTGGATTATGTGATGGTTTGTATTTGACAGTTGCACTATTTTACCATCATCACAATTTGCTAGCAATTGCTATCTAAAAATGGAAATTATTGCGGAAGCAGTAAAAGGTTGATTCTCAGTGCTAGCTGCAGTCAGTATTGACCAAAGATGCTTGACAATGTTTCTAAAAACTTCTGTTCTCTTAATGCAAAATGTCCTTTTAGCATTTAGCTGAAATGAACACAAACTACACTTGACATATGCAGACCGTTAACATAAAGACTTCCATTGTTATTTTTAACTGTTTCTTGATATCTTGAAAGTCTGTGGAGAGAAGCAGTTTTAATTTTCAGGGGCTTGGATTTGCATTTGAGTGGCTTATGCACAGAGGCTCAAATGGAGGATCAAATCATTTATCTGATGAGCCAGTTCAGCCAGCCACTCAGCGTTTATCTCTCAGTGTAAGATAAAGTAAGACTGTTACAATTTTGTAGTCATAAATTATGAAGTCTTTGTTTCTGTATGGGAAATGTCACCAAAAAGGAAACCAAGTATAACATATGTGGATTTGGATATTTGTGGATGAGAGTGAGCTGTTGCATTAATATTTGAAAATTTGTCAGAATACCCCCCGTGTGTGTGTGTGTGTGTGTGTGTGTGTGTGTGTGTGTTTCAGTACTGGAGCTGGAACTCAGGTACACTCTTCAGTGAGCTACATCTCCAGATCTTTTTATTTTTTATAGATAATGTCTTGTAAATTGCCAGACTGGCCTTGAACTTGCCGTCTTCCTGCCTTAGCCTTGAAAGTAGCATGGATTACAGGCATGCGCCACTGTGCCCAGCTAATATTTAATAGTTATTTTGATTTGAGGTGATTTTTACCTTGTAAAGTTGTGATTCTTTTCTTGTGGTGAGTGTACGTCATTTTGTGAAAATTCAAAAAGTGTGTTCATGCTTAAAGTGTATGCTAATGTAGAGCATTTTGGTCAAGATCTCAGGCAATTGATTCAGTAGAATGGATTATTAGGACCACTGTATATCTTCTGGCCAGTTCCCACTAATGGAGAAGGTAATCATCTACAGCCTCTTCCAGAGCACGGCTGCAGAGAGCAGAGTAAAAGCAGAGAGAAGGGCACAGGCCTCCTAATCTGGCCCTATCACCTTTCTTTTACCTTCCACTCTTTCCATGGATGCAGGGTTACAGCAGTATCTTTATGGTTGTGTTTCTTTTCTCCTAATCAAACCTGGTTTGATCACAGCTCTATAATTACTTATCACCCAGAATAGTCTTTAGTCACCCTTGATTCATTTCTCCTCACTAATGTAAAAATGAGAAAATAGGAGAAGATTGACTAAAGGACAGAAAACTGAGGTATAGAAGGGTCTTGAATGAGTAGTAAGTAAACAGATAAAGAAAACTAGCAAATTTGTTTTCTTGTTTTGAGTCACATGTTGCTTCTGTATAATTAACAAGGCTATGCTTACATTGCTGTTAATTAACTGAAATGCACATATACTCGAGGGGGATTGTGGTGTGGTCTGCACATATAAGGAAGGCAGTCTCAACACTGTTGATGTTTTTTAATGATGACTTTCCTGTTTCTGCTATGTTGAAAAGGTACTAAATATCACCCCCATTCTAAACGCAGTTTTAGTGAAATCTGAAAGGGTCTGCTTCTTATTTATTAGACTTGGACTCCACTCACAACACTAAATTTTCATGCTGTTCTGCAGTTATATTAGACCCTTAAACGTGGACTCTCTTTGTACTTCATCATTGTAATTTACACACTGGGTTGGTACATTCTCTTCAAGACAGTTTGTCTTGTGCCTCCAGCTGCTCCCCAATAGCCATTGTGCTGAATAAGCACTTATTTCAGGATGTCCTTGATACAATTAATGCCGGCATCTGCACAAGCGACCGCGGCAGCAGCAGCTGCAGTGCCTTATGGAAGCCAACTTCTGCTTAGCATTGTGATAAAAGAAATAGTTTTGAGCTGGAAGCTAATGTTGGCTTATTTTTAGCATAAAAAGAGTTGCACCTGCCAGGGCTAGCAGAGGACTGAGGTTTGTTGATTACACGTTCTTGTTAGTGCCATTGTTATTGGTAAAATGGGCATGATGTCATCCTTATCAAACTGAATTGGCACCCCGTAGAGTGACAAATAATTTACCCTCTGCGGTTTTATCAGCATGGGCCATGTGTTAGAAGTGACTGCAGTACTGTGTTTTCACAGTTGAATGCTATGGAACTGCAGAGGTGTATGGAAATGAAAGGGATTGATACTTGTAATCAGTGCACATAGTAATGGCCAAGGTGTAATGAAACATAAGTGCACATTTAGGGTAATTATGCTGCTACCAGGTGGGGCCCTGGGGCTTTGCATGTATGGAAGCTGCTTGAGGTGGCGGATGTGCAGTGAGGAATCCTGCAGCACCATCTGGTAGATTCTCATTTTCTCATTAATTCTTCTGTCCCCTAAGTCTGGGCTACATTGACTTTGAACAGCTCTTCATCTGTTCAGTATCTCATCTCATTTTAGATGGGAGTTGCTCTCAACAGTGGGATTGGTATGATGTAATTTATAATCGCAGCTCTGTGAAATATATTGAAACAAATCATCTAGTTAATTTTCCTTTTGAGTAATGGTAAGTATTCTTAGTAACATTCACATGACCATCTGATGCTGAGCCACTTACCATTTTTTCTGGTTGTTTTTTAATAAAATAGAATAGCTGTTAAATCAGCCAAGTGAACTTTTTCTCTGAAATAACTTATAAGTAAAAGTATAATATATATCTAAAAGAGTCAATGGTTAATAAAGTACATTTTCTTCGGTTATTTTTAGTTGTATATTTTATTTCTACAGACTGATACAATTTTTGCTTCAAACACAACAAAAGCTTAGCAATACCCTGTTTCAAAATTTAAAAAACAAATTAAAAAGAACTGGGGGTATAGCTCAGTGTACAGGTCCTGGGTTCAATCCTCTGTCCCACAAAAACAAACCAAAGCAAAATTTTATTCTTCAGTGAAGGTATAGAATAAAAAAATCAGTGATAGTTGTACAAGAGTGTGGATATACTAAATGTCTTTGAAGCTATGCCCTTAAGAATGGTTAAAATGGTATTGAAGAAAATAATATTTGAGGTTGTTTGTTTTGTAGGGAAGGAAAATGTTTGTAATTTACTAAATTAATGTTACTGAATATTTTATGCAATATTAAATATATTTAAGGTATTGAGCATAATGGTGGGTAGCTCCTGTAGAGCTCTTTTTTTGATGTGTATATTAATATCATGAAGCATTTTAAAGGGATCTATAATGTGTTTTCATATAATACAAATGGTACCTGTAAAAGAGCATCTGATGGTTGACTTTTTATACTGCACATTGTATAACAAAGTGCTGTGTGTAAAAATAATGTAGGCAGTGTTCTGTGATTGCATTTAAGTGCTATTAGATTAGTGATTTCACATTCACTTTCATAAGCACAAAGTGTAATATGTATACTATCTGAGTGGCTAGAACTTACTGTAAATAATAGAAGCACCCTGATTAAAATTTTCCACTGAGAGAATCCGTGTGCATTTTGTCATTTCATTTCCATGAATGTTCCTGAGGTGGAAGACGAGAGAGAAAGACTAGCTTCTTCCAGAATCTGCATGAATGCTCAGAGGGAGATCTGTGGGCTCAGTACTTGTCAGTGCAGTGCCACAAGCGAGTGGGGAGCGTTTGTGTTGGTGACGTTGCTGTCATCTGCGTGTTCTGCCACTGACGCCTAACCTGGTGTCCAGATACCTCAGGCTCCATGAAAGGAGAATTGCAATCTGTTTTTGTGCTTCAGAATGTTGAACGAAAATCGTTCACATTTGTACTGAATAAGCCAGTTAATGGGTTAATAAGCTGTATATTAATCCCTTCTTTATCTAGATGTTCTTAGCATTAAAAAATGTAAATTGAGTAAAGGACATTAATCAATTATGAGAAACACCTGTGGATGTCATTAACAAGATTTTAAAATATATAAGATACAATTCATAACATTAAAAGAAAACAAAATAGAAATATTATTGACATGAAAAGATTTTTGTAGTATAGTAATATACATACTTATTAATACGTTGAATAACAAAATTCAGCTATGTGGCAAAGAATTACAATAATTTCAAGGTAGGAGATCTTTCCAGATAATTTGGAGTAACTGTAATGTGATTTGAATGAAAAGTATCTTTTACTTTTTCATATACGAAAAACACAGCTACTAACAATACCTATAACTGGTTGCCTACACTCCCAGTTATAAAAATGCTACATTTTGGCAAGACATGAGTTAAAACAAAGTTGTACTCTTTTTTCTTTTTTTTCCATTCCTATTCAGCCCCTCTCCCCACCCCAACTAAAACATGTCCTTGAATACCTTCAGGGTTTCTGGACCCAAGATAAAAACGCTTGTGGCATATGGATAACTCACAAGTAGCTTTCTTATTTAAGATGATGTAAACAACTGTAATGACAAAACCTAAGAAACACTTATCAGCAGCAAGAAAGTGATTCAGAGGCTGGAGGTATAGCTGAATTTTAGAGCATTTCTCCAGCATGTGGGACACCCTTGATTCTATTTCTATTTCAAAAAAAAAAAAAAAGAAAGAAAGAAAGGGAGAGAGAGAGGGAGGGAGGGTGAGAGAGAGATGAAGAAAGAAGGAAAGAAAGAAAGAAGGAAAGGAAGAAAAAAGAAAGAAAGAAAAGGAGAGGGAGAGAAAGAGAAAAGAAAGAAAAAGGAGGAAGGGAGGAAGGAAGAAAGGAAAGGAGAAGAGTTAGAGAGGAGGAGGGGGAACAAAAAGGAGATCAGCAGAAGCAGACTGACAGTCTCATGTTGTCCTGTCTCTTGACAAAGGCCCTGGTTGATAGATCCTTGAATACTATCTCTACCAGTCCCCTCCTAGAAGATGAACTGTGTCTTAGAAAATGATACGAAATGGTTCCTAGTTATGGTTTCAGATCTATTTTATTTTAACCAAAATTCAAATTTTCCATGAAATTAATATCATTCCCTATTAAATTTATGTGTCACAGTCCTACACCATTCAATTAGATTACAAAGTATCTCTCCTTTTAGCAGTGAACAAAGAATGCTTAAGAATATAATAGACTCGAAGTACACAGTACTGAGCTCAGATAGATGCCTAAACTAAAATCTTAAAATTATTTTATCCAAACGTGGAGCAACAGAAAAGATTTAAGCATATCTTAGAAGTTCTATTGATACAGTTCTAGATATCTTGGTGTGTGTGTGTGTGTGTTTGTGTGTGTGTGTGTGTGTGTGTGTGTGTGAGAGAGAGAGAGAGAGAGAGAGAGAGAGAGAGAGAGAGATTTTGAGAGATTGAGAATGAACTCAGGGAATGCCCGACTATGTCCTTCGCCCTTTTAAACAAATTTTTCAGTATTTTGAGATACTCTCAATAAATTACCCAGGCTGATCTTGAATTTATAGTCCTCCTGCCTCTATCTTTTCAGTAGCTGGAATTACAGGTGTGTGACCACTTGGCCTTGATATTTTTAATTAGAGAAAGGTACCCTCAAAAATAAGTCATGTGTCTGAAAACATTCAACAACATATTTTGAACATACTTTAGCATATTATTATTGGAAATATGTTGTATTATTGAACATAATTTAAAGTATATATTTTAGAATAGCAATATTTTCCTTATTATTCTGAACAAGCTTACTTTTCCTAATGTGCTCTTCTCTGATCTCTTTAAAAGGTTAATTCATTATTATAGTTTTGATAATGAAAAGTCTTACCAGAACTAAGCAAAAGTAGTAATTTAGCAAAGGTCATTAGAGTATAGAGAAAGATTAATTTTGGCTTTCAAGATGGTGCAGAATTCTAGAAGTAACCTTTAAATTGTTTCCAAAGGACCTATGGGATGTGGTAGATGGTGCTATGAAAGGACAGTTGCATTCCGGGCTGGAGAACCAGTGTAAAAACGGAATAAAATAAGCACTTGTGTTTTGGTGAAGGAATACGGTGCAGCCCAAACAGCTGGCTATGTGTACAATAGGATTCTTTGGGGGTCACATTGTTGAAGCCCAATGTCCCATACTAAGAAGCTTAACTGTTATTATGTAATTATGGGGAGAAATCAGTTTTATTTTCTTTTTTAATCAGAGCACATGAATAAATATACACTTTTAGAAAATAATTCAGATTGGAATATGAAAGATGATTTGAAAAGGGAGGATGCTGGCATGAGGGAGATCATTGACATCTGTTAAAATGTTCCAGGTAAAGGACTTATTATTTGACAGTGGTTATCGGGAAAGAATAGGCTGAAATGAATGGATATTTCAGGATACAGATTTTGACAAATTGAAAAATGAAGACCCAGACCTCACAGCGACTGAGTTTTGTAGCCCAAGTAATTTGAAAAGACGTATCAACAACAGAAATAGAGATTAGAAAATGAGTAGCATGTTTTAAAGGACCATTGTAGCTTTGGCTTAGGGTGCTATGACTGGAATGTTTGTGCCCCTCAAATTTATATGCAGAAATCTCATCCCCATGTGTTGGTATACAGAGAGGGGAACCTGTGGAAGGGCTCTGGGACATCAGAATAGAGCCCTTGTGAATGGGATTCTTGCCCTTAGAAAAGAGGCTTGAGGGAGCTCAGCCACCCTCTGTTCGTTCTGCCGTGTGTGCATGCGTGGAAGCTACCGGCTGTGAGGAATGGGCCTCGTCATAGAATCTGCTGGTGGCTTGCACTTGGACCTCTGAACCTCAGAACTGGGAAGAGTAAATTGCTCTCATCTTCTGTATATTTTCTAGTATAAGATATTTTTATCCTACCCGGAATAATCTAAGACAATGTAAGTCTCTATTTCACAGAAAAATGTAGCTGTCCAAAAATAGCATGTGAAGCTCGATTTGTATACATTTTTAGTTCAAATGAAGTTTTAGGAGTCAAACTTTGGACCAGAAATCTGAAGAGGTGAGGTGCTGGCTTTTTTTTTAATAACCCAGGTTGAGTGGGATAAAGTTTAAGAATAGTCAGTTGGTATGAGAACTACAAACTCATTATCTTGAGAGCAATTCCTACCTAGGAAGTTTGTAAAGCTTTAATAACTTCTCATCTGAGGCCTGTAAGACTAGGAAAGGACTTGGAGATCTACATTTATAAATACTTGGATGATGATGATGATGAAGATGAAAATAATTGTAATTGCAGCTGATACATATTGAGGGTTTATTATATGCCAGGCACTGCTGTAAGTTGGTTATAATTAATCCCATAAGAACCCTAAATATGTACTGTGATTTGCCTATTTTGCAGGTAAGAAGCTGAATCATAAAGAGGTTTTAGGGGCTGGGGATTTAGCTCAGCGGCACAGCACCTGCCTGGCAAGTGCAAGGTTGTGAATTCGATTCAGGGTACTGGAAAAAAAAAGAAAACAAAAAAAACCACCATAAAGAGGTTTTAATAACTTTCCAAAATCTACGTATCCTAGAAATGGTGGTTCTGCAGCCTGTGATCTTGATTATTCTGGTATTTCCAGTAAATGTTAAGCATGAGGATTTTGGAGCAGTCCCCTCAGATTCGATCATAGATCCACCCTCACATCCACCAAGGCCTTCGATTACTGTATTTCTTTCTGCAGGGGTTTTAAAGGGCACTGTCTTGTTTCATATTATAATTTTGGTAACAGTCTTGACCTTACTTAATAGTTAATATTCTTTGAGCCTTAAAACATGTAAGTGACCAGGCTTTTCTTAACATCCAAGAGACTCTAGTGAGTAATTGCAGAAGATGTTGGATTCCAACAAACCTAGTTGCTGAAGACAGGCCAGTAAATCAAGTAGCTAGATTTTGGAGATTAAGGAATAGTAGTGGCAGATCCAGAATTGTGTATAAAGGCTTTTAAGGTCAGCAGTCCCAGATGGGGGAGACTTGACTTGAAAAGCAGCGCTGATTTTTCTTGGAATAATGTCTGTACTTGCTGGAAGGGCATCAGGCCTGGGATAGAGAGGCAAACAGTTAGGGTTGGGAGATTACTGAGCACTATAAATGCTACCTTTTTGTGCCCCTAAGTGTGGACAGAAGGGAAATTGTGCGGTAAATGATGAAATTGTGTGGCAGAAGCAGTGTTTTTACACTGAGAGCTGTTTCTCCATGTTTCTACATTGGGAGGAACGAGGAAATGGAAAGCAACATTTGGTGTTAATGGAGAGAAACATCTTAATTGCTGGGTGAACATTTTCAAAGGAGATGGGAAAGGATGATAAGGTTAGAGGAGCAGAAGGTTAGGGACATCTACTCTGATGAAACAAGAAAAAAGAAGAGTTCATGTAAAAAATTGAGACGTTTTGAACTGCTGTAAGGAAGGTTAAAGTCTCAAAATGAGTGCACTCTGGCTCTTAATGAGTAAGTAGCAAGGTTATCCTTTCTCAGTCAGCACAGAGGATTTGAGCGGAATCATATATGACCTGATAATTGCATATGTTTGTAGACCTTTGAATTGATAAAAATAAAGTCTTAGAAGTCTTTTTTAAATGTTTCACTTTTTGGAATTAAACTGTTTGACCCTCACTATTGTTCAGAGATGGAGAGGATAGGGTTGGATGCCTGATTCCAGGAGAGGGCAGCAGTGCTGTAAGCATCGGTTTTGGGCCTATCCTTTCTCTGTTGATTTGGTTTTTAAAAATTAATTAGTTATGTGCTTTCTGTCCCTATTACCTTAGCTGACAGAAAACAAAAACAAAAAACCCAGGGTTTATAAAGCTGTTTAATAATCTAACAATTTAATACTTTATTTGTCTCACATTACTAAACATGGCCCATTGTGGAAAATATAAAGGTGCTAAACATTATCCTCACATATAATACTTCTACTGGAAACATTTTGGTCCGATTTAGGCCTAGTTTTATCCTGACTCTGTGTATGATTTATATAATAAGGCATTCAGAAAACTCACCAATTTAGATAGCTTTAAAAATATAAACTGTGGGACTATAGAACTAATTGGGCTTGTTGAAAGAATTGTTAACGTGTAAACATTAATTTTTATTGAGCATGGACCAAATCAAAAAAGACTAAGCTTGTATGTTAAAATCATTTGACGATCATACTGTAGATTCAAAATTTCTGAAAATGTAAATAAATGAAATCGTAGGCCATGTTTTACCATCTGTAATGAATTAGCATTCCATTTTTACCAGCTGCTGTTGGAGTTTTTGAAGCTGACTCAGGATTTGATATACTGGTGAGTTGCTACTGATAAATGTAAGAACCTATAGCTTTAAACTGACAGCTGGACTGGTGATTTGAGAAAAGTGCCTGGGATTGTAAGTAGCAGATTCTTCTACATGAGGCAGGAAATAGGTATGTACTTTCTGTACAAGCGTTGCTGGACAAATCAGGAGGAGGACCTACTACTGCTCACTGCACATCCAAGCCTTCAGAGTGCCGCTGCTGTTGGGTGTGTCATCCTTGGAGGGAAAACCAAACAAATACAGGAACAAAACATCTTTAGCAGTCGTCTCTATGTAACAGAGATGGCATTTTAAGCAAAATGCCAGTGTGTGTACATTGGTGAGAAATTTCATACTCAACATTAATATCGCTTATATATTTTATATTTGCCGCGTTATTTTGAGTATGCAGGAGATTTCTTGGAAAGTATATAGAATTTTGATGTCAGACAGACCTAGTTATGAATTTAGATTCTGCCCCTTCTTGGCTACATGATCTTATGAAACAAATGTCTTAAACTTTCTGAGTTTCAGTTTTTTTATCTCTAAATCAGTAATAATATCTGCCCAATAGAATTATTACGGCAATTTCTATTTGTTGGAAAGCCACTTCAGTCTGATACTATTTCTACAGGCCTGAAAATATGGAAGTAAAGAAAACAGAATAGTGGCTTGTATTGTCACTGTGCCACTGGGAGCAGACAGTGCCTGACTGGCATCTGTTGAGGTCACACACCATCTTAGGATCTGTGATAGTCTGAATACAAGAAATAGGTCTATATGTTAATGTCCTTGAATGATGATGTAGTCACTTCAAAGTTAAGAAATTACTTGTGCATTTAGTATGTTTTTACTATTTTTCCCTTTGCATAGATTTATTAAAAGGACATTTTTAGTGGAAGTTTTTTGCTTGCTTCAGAATTGAAACCTTGTGGTGTCTTCAATGCTTACATTGTCAGTTTCTTGCAAACTCAATATATTCTGATACCATAAGTAGAAACAGAAACCTAGAACTCCTTGAATAATGATCAGACATTTTGTTTTCATTCTTCTTATTGATGAGGGCAGTCATTTTCTTTGTGAATGTTTTGGTTTAGTATGTTTAATTAATGAAAACAGTGTTAAAAGTTTGATCAGTTCCCAGTCTAATACAAACACACACACGGACACACACACAGACACACACACACACACACAGATCAGTTGATTTCTCCCCATTTTATTACCAATCTTCTTATTACACACTAAATATTATAAACTTACATGGTAGTCAGAACCCAAGCTAAATAATCAATAAACTTATTCAGTTAACACATTTATTTAGCGTATAGTATTTGTTTGACACTGTAAGACGTACCAGTGGCTGAACAATTTTTACTGCATAGAGCTTACATTCTAATAGGCAATAGTACAGTTGCTACAAAGGTAGGAGAATCAATAAGCCTTTACTTGTGGTCTGACCTGTCCTGTGATGTGAAGACTGGCCTGGTGAGGGAAGGTTTCCTGTAGGCAGTGATGTATAAAACATGGAACACTTCACCCAAAATAGATTTGTAGCAGCAGTTATGACTCAGAGGTATGAACATACCTCAGCTGTTTAAATAAGCATAGTGATTCTGACCCTGACAAACTTGTGAGTGTCATACATAAGTCTTTATAATCTAAAACCTGATAAAATTTAAGGCATTTTTAGCCTAATACCTTGAAAGCATTGTTGGAGTTTTCAGATCCTCTTTGGCTGTTCTGTTCGCTTCATCACAGGATCTTCAGCTGTCCTGGCAGGCTGACCTGGCTGAGATGCGCAATCCTGCCATTACCAGGCCAGCCTGAGCTCACTGCCCTGGGGTGAAGACCTGTGTCATCGATTTACCAGTGACTCACTATGCATTACTCAGGCTGCTCTTGACCCTGCTTCCTCAGCTGTAGTTCAGTACCAACCCAGAGAACCTGTTTGCAGCTCTAAATTAATTCTGTGTGCATGTTATTCATCCCTGTATGACTCATGACCTACTTGTTTGAAACTTGCACTAGGGTCTCTCTTAGTTGAGCCTTCCTTCTCCTAGCTGTATAATCTCTTACTCTGTTTTGCTTTGTCTTTTGAATGTGTCTGTAGTTAGCTTGGTAGAGTTACAATCCCAGCTCTTTATGCTGGGAAGAGCTGTATGTGGTCTGTGTTTACAGCTTTGGCCCTAGCTATCCTAATTCCTACTTCTGCTGCCGTATGTACCTACTTATACTTTTTGTGTGTCTTAATCTTTGCTTACCAAGATGGGGGGTCCTTGCTGACCCTGATTCCTTTCTGCACACTGGACTCAAAATTGCTATACCAGTTTTAGAACTTAGCCAGAGGGAATTTCTCCTTTCTCTTGTGTATTTAATGATATTTTACTTTTCCACTCTGTATTGTGGTTATTGTGCTATGTCTTATCACCTATACCAGTCTGTATGATGTTTCATCCATATCCCATATAGTGAATTTTGCTAGTAGGATGGAATGGGGACCCAGATTTTAGCTAGTAACAAAGAAAAGCAATATTGAATGCCCTTCTCCTGCTATCTAATAGTCTCTCCCTCTTCCCTTCAGGCTTTGATCTGCACCAGTCTTTTCTGTGCTCGCCTACCACAGAATTACCCTGCCCTTGTTGCTGTATACCACACTATATCCTGGATTGCTTCAAGTATTAAATAAATCCATAAAGCCAACCATAACAGTCTTATCAGATTTTAAATAAATCTTCCCCTTTAGTAATTGCTGCAGCCCTAAGATAAATATCTGCCGAGTCTTCTTAGGACTGACGGGCGGCTCTCTTTGCATTTTTGTGGACCCAGAGCGTCCCCTTTCCCACCTACAAAGCCAAGCTTCTTAAAAGGACAGAGATGCTTTTTTTGGTAGTGTGAGCAGAGGGCAGTAAGAATCTCTGGTTAGTTTGAAGCGTTGCTTCTCCCTGATCAGGAGTGTTTATCTCTTTGTTTAAAAACTGTGCTCCTGTGGTTAAAAACACTCAATAAATAGTGCTTCCTGCCTCAGAGATACAGTACTGGCTATCCTAACAGTTTTTATTTATTCCTTTTAACTTTTAACAACAATCATTTTCAGTAATCATTATTCTTACTCTGATAGGAGAACCAGAGCTTCAAGATTCATTCAGAAAGAGAAAATGTATATCCTGGGGTCAGGCTTACTGTTGTCTCTGGCTGGTAATTTCAAGTTCAGACTTCATTCTCCTTTGACACTTGAAACCAGCAAATTCCTTCCTGTTCCCCCTGGTTTTCCTAGACTACTCACTGCAGCCCTCCTCGGAGTTTTCTTACCTCTCTGGTTCTAAAAATTGTCTGTGTTTCCCTGGACTTCCGGTTCTTACTGGGTGCAGTAGTGACCCCTTCTGTTCGCCGCCCACACCCTTGAGCAGTGCTGAGCCTCAGATTCCAACCGACAAAAACAGGAAGTGGACCAAGTTTTTAAAAACAGAAAATGTTTTAAATTTCTTACTATTCATTTATGCACACCTGAGTAACTCAGGAGGTATGGGAGAGAATCCACAGGTCACTTGGGGAGTGAGTTGGTGAACTCCTTTGGCAAGGGACCATCAGCTCTCAGAGAGTGAGGGGAGAATCTAGGCATTTGCCTTCCTGCTGCTCTATTTACACCTAACTCTTTAAGCACCTGCAACTTCTATCAGAATGTACACTGCGGGGAGCGGAGGCAGACAGACAAGCAGATAGACAAGCAAATCTGGATCCTTCACAGAGCTAAGAATTTCCACATCATTATTTATCAAATGGAGCACGCCTCTAAGTGTGCTCCTCAGTCCAACAGCATCAGCATATTGGTTCTTGAGCTTGAAGAAACATGCCAATCCCCCAAAGGGATGTTGAGAAGAGAGATGGTTGGACCCTATCCTCAGGGTTTATGATTCCGTAGCGCTGGAGTGGTGCTTGGGATTTTGCATCTCTTTCAAGTTCCATAATGACAGTGAGGCCCCTGGTCCAGGACCATGCTTCAAGAGAGAGGTTGGTTTATGATTCCCTCTTTGCCACATATATTCTTCATATGCATATTTTCTGGGTATATGATATATGCATGGGTAAACTTTCATTTTCTATTCTGAACCCTGTACATTTGTAATTGAGAATTTATTTTTAACTCATTCTGTGAATGGACCCTTGTTCACTTGTAGAGGAGCAAGGTATAAATTTTGCTATATTTATCTAGATACTTGATTGAACTTTTTAAAAATTATTCTGTAGCTTTTTAGTTGATTCCTTTAGAGCTTCTAGGTAAACAGTTATATTTTTCCTCCTTGAGTTTAACTTATCCCCAAAGTTACCTGTAAAATGCCTTTCATATCTAGTAGTAGGTTGCTTTTCTTTTCTTGGTGTGGTTTATTTCTTTTAGTCTGTTCTCTTTAATTCATTTTTATGTAATCTCTAATCTCCTGTTTTTATCTTCAAATAACTTTTAATAATTCTTCTATTCATATACTTAAAAATATGTCATTTAATCAGACTTGGGACACACCTGTAATCCCAGTACTTAGAAGGCTGAGGCAGAAGGATCACTGCAAGTTTGTGGCCAACTTGAGCTACATAGTGAGTTCAAGGTCAGCCTGGGCTACATAGCGAGACTCTGTCTCAAAACACCAAAAATGAGAAAGTATGTTATTTTTAAAAGTTGTAGTCACTACTTTATTTT